>NW_028291252.1:0-134655 GCF_041222555.1 Hakea prostrata
AGAAATCAAGTAGGATCTTGGCAAACTTGAGAAGAAGGTCCTAAACAAGTATATACCACATATTAGGAAAGATCCCTAACAGAAAATATAGCAAAGCATCCGAAACAGACCAATCCTGGAGTTGCTGTACTCATTGGTCGAGTGGATTGGTCGAGTGGTCCAGTCGACCAATCAGTCGACCAATGCGAGACGATAGCTTAGAAAATCAGAGTTTTGAGATATGAAATCCGAATTTGATGGTTCAAGAGGATACTAATCAAGGGGTAGACTACATCAGTAGTATTCTAGCATATAGGGGACCTCAAAACACTAATCAAATCAAGGTATCAAGACCCAAATTAGGAAACAAAAAGTTACCATAAATAAATCAAACATGGATCTTGATGAAGTTTGAAATAGAAAACAAGGACAAGAACAATAGGAAGATGGATCATTGCTTTCGGTAATGAAAACATGAAAACATGCATAGGTCTTCATGGTATAAGGCTTAGAAGCATAAATCTAAATAAGGAAATAAAACCTACCATATATGTACTATCATGCACCATGAAGAACACATAGTAAGGTAGAAGAGAACAACTAGAATTCTATGGATTATGGATCATAGAAAGAAAACACAACCATTAACCACTAACATGATCAATGAAAGAAGATCCAAAGAGATCAGAATTCAGATTAGGAAATTAACAGAGATTAACTCATGGTTTGATCATGAATCCTTCAAAAGCTTGCAATGATCATGGTTAAGATCATTGTTCTAGCCTTTAATCCTTAGGATGATCATGAGAACATGTTCGGAGATGTTTGCAACGAGAGGATGCAGCATCTCTTCTACTGTCTCAACTCAAAAAGGAAAGAAAAACAAAGATGTAGGAGAAGAAGAGAGAGTAGACATACCTTTTGATGCAAAAAGAAGAGTTCCGACGAAGATCCGCCAAGAAAACTCCAAGGATGCAAGAGAGATGACTTGCAGAGGTCTTTGGTTCGTTCCAGAGGGTTTGGAGGCAGCAAATACGAAGTGGACTCGAGGTTAGGCTTAAATAGAGCAAGAATCAACCTAATTGCCAAAGACAGCACCCATTGGTCGAGTGGATTGGTCGACTGGCCCGATCGACCAATCAGTCGACCAATGCAGACAGCAAGGCCAAAACAGGGAATTGAAGGCCCAGATCAAATCCAAACCTAAAGGGGTTTTGCACACAAGTCAAGTGACTTACCTAGTAGGTAGAAATGCCTTCAAACCAAGATAGAGATCACTCCAAGTCCATCAACTAATTAGATCTTCATCAGGATTCTGTTTCCATAAATAGCACCTCATCATCAACCTTCATGGATTCAAAGCCAGACACCAAGTCCTCTACTGGGATGGCCCAAAGCTGACTTCTTACTTTACTTCGGGTCATCGGACCTACAAATAACAAGGTTTCCGGGTCAAGGTTAGGGCTGGGTTTCACACATGGTAGTTACATATATGGTAGGTTTTATTTCCTTATTTAGATTTATGCTTCTAAGCCTTATTCCATGAAGATCTATGCATGTTTTCATGATACCCTTACCTGAAGCAAAGATCTATCCTCCTATTGTTCTTGTCTTTGTTTTCTATTTCAAATTCATCAAGATCCATGGTTGATTTAATTATGGTAACTTTTTGTTTCCTAATTTGGATCTTGATATCTTGATTGGATTAGTGTTTTGAGGTCCCCTATATGTTAGAATACTACTGATGTAGTCTACCCCTTGATTAGTACCCTTTTGAACCACCAAATTCGGATTTCATATCTTAAAACTCCGATTTTATAGGCTATCGTCATGCGCATTGGTCGATCGATTGGTCGATCGGACGATCGACCAATCCACTCGACCAATGAGTACAGCAACTCCGGAATTGGTCTATGTTGGATGTTTTGGTATCTTTCTCGTCTAGGGATCTTTCCTAATATGTTGTATATACTTGTTTAGGACCTTCTTCTCAAGTTTGCCGAGATCTTACTTGATTTCTTAGGATTCCTTTGCGAGTTATAAAAGGTAAGGATGGTTATTTCCTTAATTACATAGATAGCTTGAATCTAGTTTCTATATTTGTATATCATAGATATGATTCCTAAATTAGATTCTTACAATGATATACTCTTGTTGCATAACTTTGATTACAGTAGCATTACTTATTCATATTAAATTGATTCATGTATGATTTACTTACCAAAGTTATAAAAGTGATTGTAATTATTGATTTCTTTCCATATATGAAGTTACCATATATGTGATGATATGAATTGATGCATGTGTATGCTTAAGTATGGTTTGGAAAGGAGAGGTGTCCTTTTGACACTTCTGTCCTTGGACTACTACGGGAATATTATGGGATGTTTCCGGAGATCCCTCTCGGACACCTTCCTAAACTGTTGGATGACATATCTAGGATTGTCTAGTAGTGTTTGGCTAGGATGTCCTGTTATGTCGGACCCTAATCGGAGGGGTATTGAGACCGAACGACCCGTGGTAGCAATGGGGATTTATGGGCGCTCAAGACCGGTAACCAACCCGTGAGAGGACAGAATCACATTGTGGGGGCCATTTATTGGTAGGGTTGCATATGGTTAGACTTGGGCTCACGGGCGCTTAAGACCGGTAACCAACCCGTGAGAGGACGTGAGAGCTTCCCGTTTACCATATGTGGATGATCAATAGGGTTGATGAGTCCGTAGTCCGAGTTGGTCGGTGCCATAGGATACGCCGACTCTAGTGTGAAGGATACCGGAAAGGATCGTCGTGGACGAGGAATGGAAGTATCTGGATCTCGACTTGATGTAACTAAGTAGAAGACTTGCATTTGGCTAGGTTTTACCTCCGACATGCGCCAAAGACTTATACCAAATGGTTGTGAGAGAGTGTGTTGACTTAACCCCCTACCATGGTTTGTCCTGAGGGATGAAGGACCCATTACCAATCGGCTGCTCAAGACCGGTGAAATGATCCGTGAGAGAATCCAAGATATCTTAAATGGTTGAGGATGTGAGTGGACTTTCCTAAAGAAGTACGGTGCTATGACTTAAAGCATGTCCGCCAATAGAGACCAGCATACATAGAGTTAGATTCATTCATTCATTGCTTGTCTCATATCATATTGCATTTATGTTTGTTCTGGAATCCCGCCATTTATGTTATTATGGATTTTAATCGCCATCTGAGTTTCTTTGAAACTCATTCCTTTATTGTACAATGTTGTTAGACTATCCTGCAGGTATCGAGTACTATGACGGTCCCTATGAAGAAGCGCAAGGCGAAGAGGCATATCTCCAGGGAAGGTGATTGCGGTTACCACAATTACTCGAAGATCCCGCGAGTGGTTATGCTCCGTACGATGCTTAGTCCGACCATTGAGTGGAAGCGTCCTTGTGCCATTTATGAGATTTACACTTACAAGGATGTTGTCTATAAAGTGGAGAACAATTTAGTTACCCAATGTACTTGCTACTGGGATTAGGTTTTGTCTAGTTTATTCTTTAGAGCTACTTTTCCGCTGGTTGTAAAGTGGGATTTTTGCCTCACTTTACTTATCTGTTTGATACTCTGATTATATCTATTATTCTGATTCATTTATGATTCATTCTTTCTTTATTGGATCTATGATTTATCTTCCGCACTCTTGTTATGATTGTTCATGATTATGTTATTGTTTATGTGGGAGGTTGATCACTCGATACCTGATCTTCGGGCTGTGGATCACACTCTTGGGTATGCCGATAGGCTACCGGCCTGGGAGGGCGTGACAATCACTCCATGTGTTCACTCTTGGTTAACCTATGATTCTCTCCCTTGTCCATTGATGCTATGCTCTCATTTCAAGCCTTGCATATGCATTCCTTGATTTCCTTCTTAACTTCATGCTTTCTTGTCTAAAACGGAGGTATATAGTGTGCTATGTCTATGTTACCACTAGCATATGATCCTAATCAAATTCCTATAAGTTCCCTTATCTAATGCATGCCTTTCCAATGCAAATGCAATTGATTTCAATCCATGTTATGATTCTTGTCTATTGAACTTAGTAGCTAAATTTGGGGCTTTCTATTTGGACCATTAGATTATGTTAATTCCTTGATTTGTAGTGTTCTCATACTGTTCTTAAGCATCCCTCTAAGTTTCGGATCGATCCGAGCCCCGGAAGACACATTTCAGACCAAAATCCCCAAAACCCATTATGCAACACCGAGACTATTTTGGTCGATCATCCATGGTCGATGCCACAACCAAGAACATCGACCAAACTTGTTGTCGACAACAACTTCAACTAGTTTTGACCCGTTCGACCTCCAATCTTCCCGATTTCTTCTCTAATCTCTTATTTATGTTTGTTTAGGGTCTTAACACTATTATTGGATCATTCCTTGGTAACTCTTGAATCGTCATCAACTCAACTTAAGGTAAGGATGGTTATCGCCATAAACACATAGGTTATGTACTTATGTTTTGATGCTTATAACTTAGTGAACATAGTCTCTTAATTGCTTTAGAATATCATAGGACTGTTATACATGTTTTAGAATAGTAGTAATGTGATTTCATATTCTCTTGTTATAATGATTTATTATTCTTGCTACTTGTATATATGATGGATCATTTCGATGTTATGAATTAACTTTTATCATGATGATGTATCTGATATGGAGAGTTTATGATCAGACCGGGTTCATACCTGGTCCGACCCTCGACCCCGGTCGAGAAGGAGAAAACCGAATCGCTCCCGAGCGAACCGGATCCAGAAGACTGCTTGCTGAAGAAGAAAGATTATTCTGCTGCAAGCGTGCCCTAATCTTACTTATGGATTAGGGTAATCACCCTGATGACAGCAGACTCAAACTGACGGCTGCGGATAATCATCATCAAAGGGATAACTATCGCATAACCTAACGGTTATCTCAGGAGTCCTCTACTAGCCCAAACTAGTAGAAGTCTATCGCTCAACGGATCTTATTGATAAGATCCAACGACTACCCGAAGAAGGCTCGAGTGCATCCAACGAAGGAGATTCGAAGGTACACTCTATGTAAACCTCACTACCATACAAGGTGAGGGACGGATCAATCGATCAAGGAGAATACTATCTGAGACTCAGGTTCAGATACATACTGATAGACCTCAACTATCAGCGTCTTGCTATCTAGATCACCTTTCCCGTTTCTTCATTCATTAGCTCTGTGCTTCTAGCAGAGCCGTTTGTGATTAAGTTCATCAACTGACTTAGCCTTCGGAGGTGGACTCCGACCCGGTGGTCGGGCCACATCTGACGCTTTTGTTTTGCAGGACACTACGTGGAGATCCAAGGGCTGAGCAGATTTTGGATGCATCATTTGGCGCCGTCTGTGGGAAAGACTTGAAAAAGCCATGGTGACTAGATCAGCAGCCGCAGCAGCCGCTGCACAACGCAATTCCGGTGTTCGGATACACGGGGTGAATAATCCAGATATTCCCCGGAAAGCCAAAATCCTATCGAAGTGGATAAGGGCCGGGAGGACGTAATCCTCCCGATACAATCCAAGATCAATTGGATCAGGTAAAGATTCAACTCTTGGAGGTGAGCCAAGCACTCCGCTTGCTCACCAGACGAGTGGTTTTACCACAAGAACCTGATCAACACGATTCGGGGAGACGTGCATTGCCACGTGACCAAAGAATGGCTGAAGACCGGAATGTCGATCAGAATTTCCGTGAAGGAGACCGAGGACTTCGGAGGATTGATGATCAACCAAGGTGAGGCGATCGGTTCGATAGACCGCAAGAGAGTACAACCGATTCAAATACAAGGTTGGATTCTGGGGTAAGAACTCATTCACCCACTGTCAGAAGAACCTTTCGTGATGATCGAGCAGTTCGTGACGAGAGAAACGTTCGTGAAGGACGGGCTGTTCGTGATGATCGTGTTAATCGGGGTCGTGATCGTATTGCTGAAGATCACCCGACCCAGATTGGTCAAGAATTGGCCAACATCAATGAGAAGTTAGGGCAATTGGCTAAGGGAAGAATAAGCGAGGATATTTACTCGGTCATTCGGAAGACTCCTTTTTTTGAGCCAATCGCGGGATATCGGTTTCCCCATAACTTCCGTTTGCCTACCTTCTCAACATTCGATGGCTCCGGAGATCCAACAGCTCACATTGGCTATTACCAACGAGACCATGGCAATTTCGGGTAATTGATGAAATTTTATGCGGGTTTTCGGATCATCTCTAACTGGAGCGGCACAAAAGTGGTTTTCTAACCTCCCCTCGGGAAGGATCGTAAACTTTGACGAATTGGCACGCCAATTCATAGGGCGATTCCAGAGTGGGATACAGGTCAAGAAAACGGAAGAAACCTTGTTCTTGTCAAACAGGGGAAAGAGCGAATCGATCGGAGAGTTTCGAAAAGATTCAACAAAGTGACGATGGAGATAGAAAACTTGGATGAACAGGTGGCAGAACCGCTCTATTCACGGGACTCACAAATTGGAAACTCCTGGAGTTATTACTACACGATATACCCACGACTTATGCTTTGAGTTGGTACAGAGATGCCGAAGCGGCTGAAGTCATGGAGATTCTAGATGCGCGCCAAGGAGATAATAAAGTCTCCAATAAGGAACAAAAAGGCTCTGAGCGGAAGCGAAGCCAAAGAAGAATGTTCGTGATCGGGTTGGAAGATCCCAACCTTGGCGCCAAAGATCCCCCGGCAGAAGTGAGTACACTCCATTGAATGCTCCTCGGGCCGATATTCTGAATATCCTCAAAAGAAAAAATATTTTGAAGTGGCCGCCTAAAATTCTTTTGAAACCCGGAGAGCAGCAGGATCGGGAAAAGTATTGCCGATTCCACAAGGACTATGGTCATTACACTAATGATTGTCGTCATCGAAGGCGAGATATTGAGAGATTAATATCTCGGGGACATCTGTCCGGTTTTGTTAGCGAGAAGAAGGGAGGAGCCACGCGGGCCACATGCGGCTGCCCCTAAAAGGAATCGTTCGGTTAGTTCAGAACGATCAAGGGAGGCCCCGAAGTCCAAAAAAGGCAAGGAGGTGATTGAAGCTGCTACTCGGTCACCGATCCTTACCATCTTCGGGGGTCCAGAGCCCGAATCATTCCGGAGTTTAAAAACCAAATCCAAATTTGTTGGAGCCGTGAGAGGCGCGAGAAGCGGAAGAAGCTGAATGGTGAAGATTCTATCACCTTTAGCGAAGAAGACGAGAGAGATGTTTGTTTACCTCATGATGATGCTATAGTCATCAAGGTAGAGATTGCACGGCGGGAAGTGCATAGAGTATTGATTGATACGGTGGTCTGCAGCTGACCTAATTTCTTACGAAGTGTATCAAAAATTGAAGGTGGATCAAGATTTGATGAAACCTTCATCAACACACCTATATGGCTTTGCGGGGGTCATCTGCGGTGGCGGAAGGATCGGTTCAGTTGGATCTTTCCATTGGAAGTTTTCCCAAAGAAACAACTGTCCGAATCAACTTTCTGGTGGTTCGAGAACTACCAGCCTATAATATGATTCTTGGGCGACCATCTTTATCCAAGATAGGTGCTATTGTTTCGACAAAGCACCCGAAGATAAAATTCCCGACCGATATGGGAATCGGTCAAGTCTCCTCCGACCGAAGATCTCTCGGTAGTGTTATGTTGCCTATTTAAAAGACAAGGAGGGTCCGAAGAAGGTTACTGCCCTCCCCATAGAAGTTCGAGATGATCGGGAAGAGACAGAGATGCAAAGGCCCGAACCAGTGGAGAAACTAGAGCAAATCCAGCTGTGTACCGAGGATGCGCAAAAGATTACTTATGTCGGGTCTGAACAGCTGGAAGAGTTTAAAGATGAATTGAAGTTATTTCTTCAATAGAATAAAGATGTATTCGTGTGGTCTGCTGAGGACATGCCTGGGATCGATCGACCATTGCAGAGCACAAACTCTGGATAGACCCTAAGGCGAAACCAAGTGATACGAAAAGAAGAAATTTCTCTATTGAAAAGTATGAAGCCGTTCGGAATAAAGTTGAAAAACTTAAGAAATCTGGTTTCATAGAACCAATCGAGTGCCCAACTTGGTTGGCCAACGTGGTGATGGTGAAAAAGGCGAATGGGAAGTGGAGGATGTGTACAGACTACACGGATCTAAACAAAGCTTGCACAAAAGATTGTTACCCGTTGCCTCGGATTGACCTCTTGATAGATGCTACTGCAGGGTATGAAACTTTAAGTTTCATGGATGCCTACTCGGGGTATAATCAAATCCTTATGAATAAGGAAGATGAGAAATGTACGGCTTTTATGACTGATCGTGAAAGCTATTATTACAAGGTCATGCCTTTTGGCCCGAAGAATGCGGGAGCAACATATCGAGAGGGCCGTCAACAAGATTTTCAAAGAGCTGATAGGAAAGAACGTTGAAGCATATGTTGACGACATGCTTGGTGAAAAGCTTTACAAAAGCAAATCACATTGCAGATTTGATCGAGGTTTTCAAGATCGAGGAAACATCAAATGAAGTTGAACCCCGAAAAATGTGCCTTTGGAGTCTCCTCGGGTAAATTCTTGGGTTTCATGGTATCACGAGAGGGGAATTGAGGCAAATCCTGCCAAAATACAAGCTCGATTGATATGGAGGCTCCCAAAACCGTTCGGGATGTACAATGTTTGACGAGGAGAGTTGCTGCCTTAAATCGATTTATCTCCAAGTTTGGAGAAAAATGTTTGCCTTTCTTCAAGGCACTTAAAGACCTGAAGGGCGGTAAGGAAGCAAAGTGGACTGAAGAGCGCCGAAAGCTTTTGAGGAATTAAAAGATGCACTTGGACAACCACCGATGCTGTCCAGGCCGGAGAAGGGGGAAATATTACAGCTATATCTAGCGACATCCCTTTCCGCGGTCGGTGCAGTACTTGTTCGGGAGAAAGATAAGAAACAGTGGCCGATTTACTATGTAAGCCACGTGTTGCTGGATGCGGAGACGAGATATTCGCAGATTGAGAAGCGAGGCTCGGCTCTCATGATGGCCGCCGGGAAGCTAAGGCCATATTTTCAGGCTCATCCAATTGAGGTATTTACAACTTTTCCTCTTAGTAAAGTTCTTAACAAACCTGATTTGTCTGGAAGGATGGTATCCTGGTCGGTTGAGCTAAGTGAGTTCCAAGTGAGCTTTAAGCCCAGGACTGCAATTAAGGCTCAAGCATTAGCCGACTTTGTAGTAGAAACTACTGCACCAGTGGAACCCACCATTGAAGATCCCATTATACCAACCACTTGGGAGGTATATGTCGATGGTTCGAGTAATAAAGATGGAGCAGGCGCTGGAATTCTATTAAAATGTCCGGCAGGATTCATTATTCGATATGCTTTGAGATTCGCATTTGATGCGAGTAATAACGAAGATCCAACTATAAGGCATCGGATGAAAATTCGTGTGGGTCCTTCAACACTTATGGAAAATCTTTCAAACTTTCTTAAGTCGGGGCATCGGATAAAAATCTGAGTGAGTTCCTTTTGCAAGGCGTCGGTTTAATACCCGAGTAAGTTCCTTCGAGACTTATTGAATTTTTGAATTATCCTTAAGTATAAGGCATTGGTTTAAAACCCGAGTGAGTTCCTTCTCAGACTTATTGTATTTCTCCGGAAATCCTTAAGTATAGGGCATCAGTTTAAAACCCGAGTGAGTTCCTTGTCAGACTTATTGTATTTCTCCGGAAATCCTTAAGTGTAGGCATTGTTTCAGACAACTAAGACCTAATACAACGGCGATTCAAGTGGCTAGCAAAGTTCAAGATAAAGTAATTTCTTATTTCTTCAGAGGATCCAAAGAGGCCAGTATCAAAACAATTACAAGAGCTGGATACAATCTCTGATCAAAGAAGAAGGTCATTACAGGTGATTGTTAACAAGTTATACAAGATCGATGCGACTTTGCTAGAACAAACATTTGAGTCAACCATTGAGAGGAGTCAAGGAAAAGAAGAGAAGAAATGAGGATTACAAAAATATTCCAATATTCAGAAAATCCTCTGCAATTTCATACTCTTTGCTAGGGGTGTCAACGGTACGGTTTGGAGCGATTTCGGGCTGAAAAACCCCCAGCCCAAACCAGCCCATTTAAAAGATAACGGTTTCGGTGCGGTTTGGGTTCGGGTTGACTAACGGTTTGGCCTAATGATTTGGATTCGATTTGGCTAATGATTTGAACTAAATTAAAAATCAATATTGAAATTTATTTTTATTTTTTCCTCAACTTCAAATCCTAGTTTCTCACCCACAAAACTACAAAAGATAGAAGATGAAGAATCCAAGTAGATCCAACGATAAGTGATGGCATTAGAAACCCTGATGCCTGATTTCACAAAAGTGAAAATGTGAAAGACTGAAAGTCTGAAACTGAAACAGCGCATTAACGATTAAGATTAAAACTTAATAGTTATCAATTAAGACTTTTAAATTTTAAAATAATAAAACTAAATGAAATTTGAAAATTAAAAAGTTAACGATTGATATTAAGACTTAAGAGTTAAGAGTTATCAATTAAGATTTTTAAATTTTAAAATAATAAAACTAAATAAAATTTGAAAATTAAAAAGTTAACGATTAAGATTAAGACTTAAGACTTAAGAGTTATCAATTAAGATTTTTAAATTTTAAAGTAATAAAACTAAATGAAATTTGAAAATTAAAAAGTTAAAACTTAAAACTTAAATCGTTAAATGTGTTAACACTCAACTACTCAAACTCGAGTCTCAACGTCTCAAATACCGAAATTCATGGATCATTAATTACATTTAAACAATACCAAAAAAAAAATTAATTACATTTAATATTTTAATTTTATTTATGTAAAAAACTAACCGGCTGACGGGCTGAACACGGGCTGGGCCGAGCCAGCCCGAAACCGTTCGGGCTGAGGACCCTCAGCCCAATTACGGCCCATTAAGGATCGGTTCGGGCCGGTTCGGGCTATAACAGGCCGGTTCGGTCCGGTTTTAACGGTTTGGGTTGAAAATTGACACCCCTACTCTTTGCCCAGCTTGTCCAGGAGAAGAATGGTCCTCGACCAAACTCGCATTCGGCACAAGCTCGTCATAATTGACTTCTTCCAGCGGAGAATAAACAGGAGAATCTTCCAGATATTGCATAATATCTGGACCGGAAGGTGGAGGATCAATCTTATCCTTGGTCCAGTCGGGAGGAGGAATACCCAGGTTGGTAAATACTTCATGATGGCAAACAGCACTGTAGGGAGTCGTATCAAAATGAGGATCTTTCCTTAGTATTGATTCCCATACTTCGTTCTCACCATCCCGGTACGCCTGCAAGTTGTAAGCATTCAACATATCAACAAAAGGCTTATTGTGTAAATACTTGAAGACACAGGCTCTGCGAACATCAGTTGGAAGGGATTCGGGCAAAGGAACGACGGCTTGCCTTTCGGGTAATGTTTCAAATCCTTTAGCTCCTGACTTTCCAACTGTCCGTTCCAGTCGCCGGATCTTCTCCCGGCATCATCCAAATCTGACCGAAGACGACCAATCATCGAATTCTTTTCTCCCCGCCACCTCCCAAGCTAGATTCCGAAGGCGAGCAATCTCAACATCTTTAGCTTCAGAGATTCCCTGAAGCCTAGAAACTTCATTGCTCAACCTATCGAGTCTAGTAACCGCTTCCACTTGGTTGTGGAAGTTACAAGCAAGACTCCGCAAATAACTTTCGAGTTAACGAGGAGCGAGAAAGGTAATTTTTCAGAATCGAGAGGATAATGAAGAAAGACTTACATCACCAAAGTGACTTCGTAAAGACTTCATCCGGAAGTTTGGAAAGAACTGCGCTCTCAGAAGTCATTCGAGCAGCAGTACACCATTCCAACGCTTTGTCAAACTCGTTTGACACTAATTCAGGCGAAGGATGAGAAGGATGAGCTACATCAAGAGAAGGATGAGCTGCATCACTTGTCACCCGACGGCGCTTCCTGGTGGCAAAATCCTCCAACTCAGAAGGAGAGGAGGAGGATGCCAAACAAGCACTAGAGTTAGAAATAGGAGCAGCACCTGCTGGGGCCACACCTTCATCAGACGCCAACATAGTTGCCTCAGATGCCCGAAGAGTCTCCTTCGGGGGTGCACCGACAGGCTCACCAACAGGCTCACCAGCAGGATTGCTGCCGGGACCATCGGCAACGGAGTGATCAAGATCTTCCTGGGAAAGACGAGCGGTCACTTCGGGCAAAGGAGGCGCAGGGACGGCATCAATAGAAGCTGCAGGAATCTGACTTGAAGATTCACCGCCAGCAGTCGCTTTACGCTTGGAGGATTCACTAGCTGAAACCACCGCACTGGCCCCAATCACCACCGACGGAACGCTATTCTTACGAGATTTTGCTCTAATAAAGTCTGGGTTGATCTTGGGAGCCACTATACAAAAAACAAAAAACAAACAGCCGTATCAGTACAGAAATAAACGACAGCAACAATGGGGAAACCCTAGTTTTCTAAAGCATCTGACAGACCGAAAAACTAAACCCCAAGTATAACTACTGTGCAGTTTACTTTGGGGAGAAGAGGGGAAGGAGATGAGAAATCTAAAACTCACTTGTTCAGAAATGGATAGAGAGCTGTCGTCGAAGTACGAGGAATACGGAGGCAGGCCGAAGGACGAAAGGTTGCTTTGGCACTTTAGCAAATCTATCTTGCAGAAGTCAGGATAGATGGAGGGTACCCACGAAGGCTTTAAATAGCCTCAGGTATAAGACGACGGTTGAAGGCTAAGGACAACCGATGACCTAGATCGAAACGACGCTTCGAAATCCGTAAAAAGCAAGATCAACGGTCGAAGGGATGCCACATGGGAACATGTGGAAGCGAGCACCTGGTGCAGAGAAACCTCCAATCGTCGCACTGCCATTAAAATAATGGAGGTATTTCCGATTCATTGGAAACAGTGAATGGTACACAAAAGCAGGAAAACGTTTGAACTTCGCAGAAGGGAAACGTGCGGACTTTGCAATAAATGAAGTAGTGGGGAAGATTAACACATCTTCCCGAAACGCATCTTCACAATATTTCTACAAGATCATTATTCGGCGAGGAATGAAGAGTTAAGTGATAAGTTTTATCATTAATACTTTGATATTCAAGGCAATACTTCGGCAAGAGATGGGGAAATTTTGAGGCCAACATGAGTAAAGAAATGTCTATTCATTAAAATGAGGGTACATCTTTACAAAGGAACAACACCCTAAGCCTTTTCTTCATTGTTGCCCGAGGGACCCTGGTCGGGATGACTTTTCTCAGGATCCTGAGAAGAGCCTTCCTCAAGAATGTCATCGGCTGAATCCTCTACAACAACAACTTGAGACTCGGCTTGTGATTTCTCCTCTGGAAGTGCCGGCTCGTCATCTAGATATGCCTCATATTGAGGGTCAGCTGGAAAAGGATCATCTACTCCCCGGGCCCGGCCTCGGGAGATCCATACCAACTTTCCCGAAGACCTGCGGGTGGCATACCTCACGAAAAGGAGCAAGTGTCGAAGTCGGGGATCGTTCCAAGGATCTGCTCCCAAACGTCGTTCTGCCCCATGCGATAAGCCTGAATGTTGTAGAAACCTAGCAATTCGGAGAAGGGTACGCTGTCCAGGTATTTCCGGATGCACTCCTTCCGAAGGTTTGGCTTGATATGCTCAGGCTTGCTAGGGATTGCCAACTTCAGATGTTCTTCGAGATCCCTACTCTTAATTTCAAGGCGGTCACCAAACAACGTGGCAGCTGCCTTTTGCTTCCTGGCCTCGCGCTCGGCAACAGAGACACGAATTCTCGAAGCTTCAAGGGCTTCCTTGAGGGAGGTCACTTCTTCCTCATGCTTTTTCTACAGCTCTACAAGAGGGCGCAGTCACCTGGTCTATTTCAGAATTTGCCTTGGCCAATTTCTCTTCACAAGTTTGCAGCAAGGAGCTGGTGCGACCAACACGGCTCAATGCTTCTATGTGTTGATAAAAGCTCAACACGGCATTCCTGGGAAGATGGAAGACATCAGAAGAAGTCATAAGAAATTATGAAAACATAAATAAGCAGAAGACCGTTACCTGGTAGATTGACTCACAAGGGAGGTGTCATCCAGGGCTTCAAACTCCTGGCGATCAGAAGGAGCAAGACTGAGAGAGCTCCACTCTGCAGCTTTCTCGAGATCCCGAGTGACCCCGTCGGTCATCTTCGGGGTCCACCGGGGAGGAAGACTTCCTCACCATCCGTCGAAGCTTTGGATTTTTTGTTGGAGGGAGCATCAATTGTGTCATGCCTCCACTTGGTTCGGACGGAGGAGGAGGTGGTGGCCCTCTCCACCATTGGTTTCTTCCCTTTACCCGAAACATCAGCTACATGCCTGATATTCCGGATACCCCTGTAAGAGGGATCGGGAGAGGGAAGAGAAGCCTCTTGATCTGCAGTCAAGACCCTGGGCGATCGTTGCTCGGCTGTCACAACGGCTTTAGCGGCCTTTACCCGTGAGGCTTTCGGGGTTCGTTTCGGGAGGCACCGCAAAGAAGAAGGACAAGAATCGGAATTCAAGACATTTCACTTCAGTCAAATCAAAGGATGATGGTTAGAAGCTCACAATGAGCCAAGCCCCAGTACTGTAGGATGGAGTTATACTCCATTTCATATCCATGTATCTCTTGATACCACGGAATGGATTTGATCTTCAAGATGGCCGCCTAGTCTTCTTTGGATAAGGAAAGGCCCCGGTTACTTTCAGATGAAGAAGTAAACCTCCTCCAGGTGGTCGGGAAGTTAAGATCTGATGGAGGCGCTCGACAGAAAAAATATCGTTCGCGCCATCTTTTGTGGTTAGAAGGGCAAGTTCCTTTGGCGAGGATGCTGCCCCTCCAATCAAGTTCAGCCCTATTGCGTTTGGAAAGAAAGACCCATCCGGGAGGATGGGGAGATAGAAAGAACATGAAAATGTACAAAAAGAGAAAGAGATGGCGTGATGCCAAGCTCAAAACACAAACCCAAGAAGCCGACGATGAGACGCCAGCTATTGGGGAGGAGCATTCCGGGACAAATGTTCCAGTGATTCAAAACTGCGGAAAATAAAGGATTAAAAAAGGGAAAGCGAAACTTGCTTTCCAATGTATCTATGTACAGAGAAAATTCACCTGAAAGGGATGAATCAACCCTCTCATCAGGGTGGGGAGCCCTAACCTGATATGAGGAAGGAAGGTCAAAATCTTGAACAGCGGAAAGAAGAGTTTCTCCATTATAAATGGAGGGGAATGAGCTAGGCCCACCATTGGACCCGGAGGTTTGAGGTTGCCTAGAGGAATCAACGATCTTGGAAGATCTAGACTCGACAAGAACAGGAGAAGTTTCGGTTTTTCTTTCAAAACCTTTTTGAGAAACTTCAGCGAACTCCTGCCAGAGGACGGTTAGGGTTTTGTTATCACTATCCGACTGTTCGGGAGCAGGAGAAGCAAAAGCATCACTGCTATCACCAACTTGGGGTACTAAAGAAGCCCCGTCGTCCGCCATTACTCGTTTCGATAAACTACAAAAAGAAAAGATCAGTAAACTTACCGATTCAAGGAGACGAAAGCTTGAGAGCGAGGAAGGCGTGAAGCGGACAACAAAGGTTCAAATTCCAGACAGGAAGAATGAAACCTACGAAGACAACGAACCGCTTTTAAAACTCCCGCACGAGTGTTCGGGAATCTGAACGATTGAAATTAATTCAAAATCAACGATCAAGATTGAAAGACGTTTTGAAAGTTTGTACTCACGAATCCGAAATAGGCGTTCGGAAACCGTCGCTTGGATGACGTGAGCCACGACAGATCAACTGCAACGGAGACATGTGGCCTTACACTCACAATGCTCGAGGAAAAGTGACCACCGCATTAAATGTGATATGACATTTAATGAAGCACGCAGAGATCATCACTTGACGACGAACCCAGTTAAAAACCAAGCCCTCGGGATCGACCGAACGCTTGGTCCTGGGGGCTCGTGATATGGAGAGTTTATGATCAGACCGGGTTCATACCTGGTCCAACCCTCTACCCCGGTCGAGAAGGAGAAAACCGAATCGCTCCCGAGCGAACCGGATCCAGAAGACGGCTTGCTGAAGAAGAAAGATTATTCTGCTGCAAGCGTGCCCTAATCTTACTTATGGATTAGGGTAATCACCCTGATGACAGCAGACTCAAACTGACGGCTGCGGATAATCATCATCAAAGGGATAACTATCGCATAACCTAACGGTTATCTCAGGAGTCCTCTACTAGCCCAAACTAGTAGAAGTCTATCGCTCAACGGATCTTATTGATAAGATCCAACGACTACCCGAAGAAGGCTCGAGTGCAACCAACGAAGGAGATTCGAAGGTACACTCTATATAAACCTCACTACCATACAAGGTGAGGGACGGATCAATCGATCAAGGAGAATACTATCACGAGACTCGAGTTCGGATACATGCGATAGACCTCAACTATCGGCGTCCCCGCTATCTAGATCACCTTTCCCGTTTCTTCATTCATTAGCTCTGTGCTTTTAGCAGAGCCGTTTGTGATTAAGTTCATCAACTGACTTAGCCTTCGGAGGTGGACTCCCGACCCCAGCGGTCAGGCCACATCTGACTCTTTTGTTTTGCAGGACACTACATGGAGATCCAAGGGCTGAGCAGATTTTGGACGCATCAGTATCAAATGAATGCAATATGATGGACTTGAGTATGTGATTGCCTAGGTATAACTTGGGATTGGAGAGTGTCCTATTGACGCTTTTGTCCTTGGGTATCAGAGGGAATAGTATGGGATGTTCTCCAAAGGTGCCTATCGACACTTTCCCGGGTTATTGGATGACATACATAGGATTGTCTAGTTGTGTGGCTAGGATGTCCTTGTCGTGTCAGACCCGAATCGGAAGGGCATTGAGATTGAACGACCCGTGGTAGTGTATGGTTTGATGGGCACTCAAGACTGGTAACCAACCCGGGGGAGGACATAAACCATGCTACGGATACTCGAAAGGGGCCATTTATTGGTAGGGTTGCAAATAGCTAGACTTGGGCTCACGGGCGCTCAAAGATCGGTGAGTCATATCCGTGAGAGGATGTGAGAGCTTCCCATCTACTAATTGTGGATGACTAATAGGGTTGATGAGTCCGGTGGGTAATATCCGGGACTCTAGTGTGAAGGATACCGAAAAGGATCGCACAGGGCGAGGATTGGACGTATCTGGATTTGACTTGATACGACTAAGTAGATGACTTGCATTGGGCTAGGCTTTACCTTGACATGCGCCAATACTTAGACCAAATGGTGATGTGAGAGAACGGTGACCGAAACCCCAACCATGGATTTGTCCGAGAGGGATGCAGGTTTCACATCCCCCAGCAGAGATACCCTAACTGGCATACCCGGGAGTGTGATCCACAGCCCTGAAGAACAAGTATCGAGGAAATCATCCTCCCACATATACAATAACATAATCATAAACAGGAAATAATCAAGGTTTAAATATTATAAACAAAAGATTTAAAGTCAAGAAATGAATAATCAATATAATCAGAGTGCGGAAAATGATACCAGATATTTGAAGATATCAAAAGAAGTAGAGTGAGGCAGAAACTCACTCCACAAATATAGCAGAACGTAGTATGAGGAATTACAACGAAATCAAAGGAAATATTAAAGATAAACTAAACTTAAGAGTCTTCTATCCTATAGATGACATCTTCAAAATAGTGGACTTCATCAATCCAACTGAGATGTTCCAATTCCACGTTGCCTCTAATCGTAGTACGAAAAGTGATCGCCTGAGGGATCATCAGAGTAATCTTGATTGTCGCCAACATGTTGCGTGTAGTACGCTTCATCGGCTTGCGCTTCATTGTACTGTTCTTCATAGTAGTCAGTTCCTGTAGAATAGTCTACAAGAGATGTACAAAAAGGAATGAGTTTCGAAGAAACTCAGTAAGGTAGTTAATCCATAACAACATAAATAACATGTGGCAGAACATAACAAGATGCAATGCAATATGAAACAGATAATGTATGTATGCATCTAAACTCTATGTATGCTGGTCTCTATGGGCAGACATTCTTTAAGTCATAGCACCATACTTCTTTGGGTAGGTCACGCGTACGGCTCCTGTTGGTAGTGGGTCCGGCATCCCTCGGGACAATCCATGGCTGGGGGTTAAGTCACCTCTCTCTCACATCGCCATTTGGTCTAAGTACTGGCGCATGTCAGGGTAAAGCCTAGCCAAATGCAAGTCATCTACTCAGGTCCAGATACTTCCATTCCTCGCCCCGAGCTATCCTTTCTGGTATCCTTTCCACTAGAGTCCTAATAGTCCTGGACTACGGACTCATCAACCCTATTGGTTATCCACATATGGTAAATGGAAAGCTCTCATGTCCTCTCACGGGTTGGTTACCAGTCTTAAGCGCCCATGAGCCCAAGTCTAGCCATATGCAACCCTCCAATAAATGGCCCCCACAATATGATTCCTGTCCTCTCACGGGTTGGTTACCGGTCTTAAGCGCCCGTGAATCACACTGCTACCACGGGTCGTTCGGTCTCAATACCCTTCCGATTTGGGTCTAATATAATAGGGACATCCTAGCCAAACACTGCTAGACAACCCTAGGTATGACAACCAATGATTCGGGAAAGCGTCGATGGGCATCTTCGGAGAACATCCCATACTATTCCCTCCGATGTCCAAGGATAGAAGTGTCAAAAGGACACTTCCCAATCTCAAACCATACCTAGTCAAACACATTCTTAGATCAGTCATGACATACACAACCAACAATTCATCATATAAAAGAGAATGTAAAAGCATAAGCTAATGGTTAAACAATATAGAAATAAGCAATTCATATAAGCTTAAACAATAGAAAGAAAACATAAGTGAAATGCTACTGTAGTTACAGTAGTACATCAAAAGTATAAAATATAAGAACAGTAAATAAACTCATAGTTTCATAAGGTAGAAACCAGAGAGTATGCGATCTATGTAATTAAGGAATAACTATCCTTACCTTATAACTCGCAAATGAATCTTAGGGAATCAAGTAAGACCTTGACTAAACCTGAGAAGAAAGTCTTAAACAAGTGTATCCAACATGTTAGGAAAGATACCTAGAAGGAAAGATATCAAAACAATCAAAACAGACCAAGAATGAGGTTGCTGTACTCATTGGTCAATTGGATTGGTCTATTGCCCTAGTCGACCAATGAGTCGACCAATCGAGACAGTGGCCTTTAAGAATTAGAATTTTTTGAATATGAAACCGAATTTGTTGGTTCAAAAGGGTACAAAATTAGGGGGAAACTACAATGGCAGCATACTAGTATATAGAGGACATCAAACCACTAATTGAATCATTTTTCCAGGTTACAAACTAGGAACCAAAAGTTTACCCTAATTAGGTTAATCATGGATCATGAAGAAAACATGGTATGATCAAGGATAAAGAACTAGAGGATGATAGGTTACAAATCTTGTAAAGAAAACACATTGATTGGATATTAACATGATCAATGTCACATCCTCCCAGCCGGTACCCTAACTGGCATACCCGAGAGTGTGATCCACAGCCCTAAAGATCAAGTTTAGGAACGATCATATCCATTTCGCACAATAACATAATCAAAAGCAAAATAAATCATAATGTTCAAGTAATTTATAATAAAAGTCAAGAAAGGATCTCAAAAGGATCACTATAGAATATCAGAGTGCGGAATAACAAGATACCAAATCAAAAGACAACTGTAGAGTATAGCGGAAATATACCCTACAAACACATGCGGAAGGTAGATCGAAATCTAAATAAAGCTCTAGGCTAATACAAGTAAGGTAAAAGATAAGTCTAGAAGTATGTAGAGAAAACTATTCCACATCTTCAGTCAGCTCTTCTTCTCCTTCAGTCTTCATCTTCTTCACCTTGCGCTTCCTTATATGGACCATCAAAGAAATCCGAACCTGTAGAGAAGTCTAACAACAGATTGTACAAAAAAGGAATGAGTTTCGAAAGAAACTCAGTAAGGCAAGTTAATCCATAACAACATAAATAACATGGAAGCAAACCATAACAAGATGCAATGCAATATGAAACAAGTAATGTATGTATGCATCTAACTCTATGTATGCTGGTCTCTATAGCAGACATGCTTTAAGTCATAGCACCGTACTTCTTTGGGAAGGTCCGCTCACACCCTCAACCATTTAACAAATCTTGGGTTCCCTCAACCATTTAAGATATCTTGGGCAGCCGGTTGGTAATGGGTCCTGCATCCCTCTTGGACAAACCATGGTAGGGGGTTAAGTCAACACACTCTCTCACAACCATTTGGCATAAGTACCGGTGCATGTTAGGGAAAAGCCTAGCCCAATGCAAGTCATCTAGTCAGTTACATCAAGTCAGGTCCAGATACTTCCATTCCTCCCCTCTCGGGATCCTTTCTGGTATTATTTCCACTAGAGTCACGGATATTACTCACTGAACTCATCAACTCTATTGGTTATCAACATATGGTAAACGGGAAGCTCTCATGTCCTCTCACGGATATAACTCACCGGTCTCAAGCGCCCATGAGCCCAAGTCTAACCATATGCAACCCTCCAATAAATGGCCCCCACAATGTGATTCCCGTCCTCTCACGGATATAACTCACTGGTCTTGAGCGCCCGTGAATCCCCATTGCTGCCACGGGTCGTTCGGTCTCAATACCCTTCCGAATCGGGTCTGATATAACAGGGGTACAACCTAACCAAACACTACTAGACAGCCCTAGTATGTCATCCATTGATTCGGGAAAGCGTCGATGGGCATCTTCGGAGAACATCCCATACTATTCCCTCCGATGTCCAAGGACAAAAGCGTCAAAAGGACACTTCCCAATCCCACACCAAACTTAAACAAATACATTCAGATCAGTCATGACATACACAGTCAACACTTCATCATATAAAAGAGAATATAAATCATGATCTAATCATTAAACAATATAGTAATAAGCAATTCATATAACATGAATAATGAAAAAGATGATATAAACAAGTGCTACTGTTCTCACAGTAGGAGATCATAATTAAAGTACAACAACAGTAGGTAATCTCAGAGTTTCACAAAGAAGAAACCAGAGAACAAGTAATCTATGTAGTTAAGGAAATAACTGTCCTTACCTTGATTATTGCCAAAGATAATCCAAAGATCAAAGAGAGAGGCTCCAAACTTAGCAAATAAACCCCTAACAAGCATAGAACCAACATTAGGAAAGATGCCTAAAAGATCAGAGAGAAAACGAATCAAACTGAGCGAAAATTGAAGCTACTGCCTTCATTGGTCGAGTGCCTTGGTCTACTGACCCAGTCGACCAATCGAGTCAGTACGAAAATTGCAGAAACTGATTTGGTCATAACTTCTTCATTTGAAGTTGGATTGATCCGAAATTTGAAGGGGAACTTCCTAGGATGTATTAGAATCATATGGGAAGATAAAATCATTAAGTCATGGTCAAAATATGGGTTCTTGATTTAACCCAAGAAATTAGGGTTTCAATCTTATGGTTCCCATAATAAGGTTATGATCATGGAAAGAGAGGGAATGATTGTTATCAAGAAAAAAACAAGAAATCATAGGAAATCTAGTCTAGGTTAATAAAAACATTGCCCATGAGGTTGATGACCAAGTACAACCTAACCCTAATGAAGACATGGGGGAGATCTTAGTCCGAAAATCAATCTCAAAAGGTCTATTACAAACGGGTTAGGGTTTCATCATACATAACCGATGGCTCTCATGGAAAGGCTAGGGGTAACCAAGATTCACCCTAGGGAAAGAGAAACAAAGAATACACAATCAGAAAACGTGTTGGGAAGTTTCCAACAGATAAAAGAACATTAGGGTCTCAGATATGGTTACCTCTCATAAGAGTTGGTTACCTCCCATGAGAGTTACCCATAATTGACTCTCACAAAAACAACCCAAGATAGATAAAGGAACATCTCATTAGTATTTCAAAATGAAGAATGGAAAGTTTTTGGGGAGGGTCCAATGAATTAACAGAAATAAAAGGTTTCCCAAATTGGTTAACCTCTCATGAGGGTTACCCAAGAATTTCCCCTCAAAATCTCTCCCTTTTGGCTAGGGTTGAGATCATGACGATGATCATAGATCTCAAAGGATGGAATGAGATCATGGAATAGATGGTTGCAAGATTGCAGCATCTTCTTCCTGATCTCAATCAAGAACAAGAACGAAGAAAGAATAATTTAGAAATCCTAATTAGGTTAAACATGGATCATGAAGAAAATATAGTATGATCAAGGATAATGAATTAAAGATCGATAGGTTACAATTCTAATAAGGGAAACACATTGATTGGAGGTTAACAAGATCAAACTAAGGGTTCTTGGTTTGATCCAAGAAGTTAAGGTTTCACCTTTTTTGGCTCCCATGAAAAAGGTTGAGAGCACCGGATGAAGGGAAGTAATTGCTAGCCAATAAAACAAGAAAATATAGATGATCAAGGATAAGGAATTTAGATGATGATAGGTTACAATTTAGTAAAGAAAACACATTGATTGGCTATTAACAGAGTCAATAACATATATCCAAGAAGTTGGGTTTCACCCTTTTTGGCTCGCAGGATGAGATCACAGAATGTAAGGGAATTATTGATTGGCCAATTAAAACAAGAAAATCATAGAAGGTCAAATTTAGATTAACATAAATATGACCCATGAGGTTTCCCTCACATGGGAGGTTACAAAAGGTTCTCCGCATGACCACACAAGGTTAGGGTTTCAAGAATTCAACCGGTTAGGGTTAAGATCATGATGATGATCATGGATCTTAAAGAACATGATGAGATCATGGAATAGATGGTTGCAAGAGTGCATCATCTTCTTCCTGATCTTAACTAAGAACAAAATTAAAGAGAGAAAATCAGAGATAGAAGAAAGAGTGAGTATACACATACCTTTGCTGCAGGAGGATGAGGATTTCTTCAAGTCTTGTGAGAGATCACCAAGGAATGCAAGGGAATTGATTAGATTAGGGTTCTAACTCATTCCAGAGGCTTAGGAGGCATAGGAGGCGAAGTAATCCCGAGATTTGGACTTAAATAGAGGAGACAAGACCAAATTGGTAAATTCAGAACCAATTGGTCGATTGGATTGGTCTACTGGTCCAGTCGACCAATGAGTCGACCAATCAGGATAGCAAGGTTCAAACAGGGATTCGGAGGGCTATACAGGGTCAAATTGAGTGAGGTTTTCTTTACGAGTCAATCAAGAAGTCTAGTTTTCAGAAATACCTTCAGATCAAGCATGGGAGTTCATTAGGTCCACCAACTAAGCTCACCTTCTTCGATGCGCAAGCAGGATTTGCCAGACATAGTTCAACAACTTCAGACAGGGATTTGGAAGGTTATATGGGGTCAAATTGAGTGTGGTTTTCTCCTACATGTCCACCAAGAAGTCTAGTTTTGGGAAATATATTCATATTGGGCACAGGAGTTCATTAGGTATTTCAACTAATTCACCCCTCTTCGGTGCGCATATTTAAAACTAACACTGACAATGCTCTCAAGTGAGGGGCATCATCATCAATGTCCATGGGCTTAGGTTCCGACACCAAATCATCAACCAAAAGGGTCTACAAGTATCAAGCTAAGATCAAATCAAGGTCCAACTTTAAGGTGTAACATTTAAACTAACCCTTCTTTACCCAAAACCGATAGGGTGTCCTGGCTAGGTTTGGGCTGGATTTCACAATCAAAATATGGGTTCTTGATTTGTCTCAAGAAACTAGGGTTTCAACCTTTATGGCTCCCATGAAAACGTTGAGATCACAAGATGAAAGGGAATAATTTGTTTGGTCAAAAACAACAAGAAAATCATTCAATGATCAAGTTTTTTAGATTAACATAAATATTGCCCATGAGGTTTCCCTCGCATGGGAGGTTACCAAAGGTTTCCAGAAAGATCATTCAAGGGTTAAGGTTTCAAGAATTAATTCGGCTAGGGTTGAGATCATGACGATGATCATAAATCTCAAAGAATAGAATGAGATCATGGAATAGATGGTAGCAAGAATGCAACATCTTCTTCCTGATCTCAATCAAGAACAATATTAAAGAAAAGAAATTTAGAGATGTAGAAGAAAAAGAGAGCATAGACATACCTTTGATGTAAGAAGATGAAGATTACTTAAGTTCTTGCGAGATATCAACCAAGGATGCAGGGGAATTGATTAGAATGGAGTTCTAACTCGTTCCAGAGGCTTAGGAGGCAAATGAGGCGGAGAAATCCTGAGATTAGATTTAAATAGAGTAGCCACGAGCTAATTAGCAAAAATAGAACCAATTGGTAGATTGATTGGTCGACTGGTTCAGTCAACCAATGAGTCGACCAATCAGGACAGCAAGTCCAAACATAAAGGGGTTTTGCACACACCTAAAGTGACTTACCTAGTAGGTAGAAATGCCTTCAAACCAATACAAAGAGCACTCCAAGTCCATCAACTACTCCGATCTTCAACAGGATGCAATTTCCATAAATGGAACACTAACATCAACACTCATGGTTTTCAATCCATCCACCAAGTCTTCTACTGAAATGGCCCAAAGCTGACTTCTTGCCTTACTTCGGGTTGTTGGACCTACAAACAACAGGGTTTCCGGGTCAAGGTTAGGGCTGGGTTTCACAGTTTGGCTAGGATGTCCCTGTTATATCAGACCTAGAAGGCTATTGAGACTGAACGACCCGTGGTAGCAATGGGGATTCGTGAATCACATTGTGGGGGCCATTTGTTGGTAGGGTTGCAAATAGTAGACATGGGCTCATGGGCATTCAAGATCAGTAAACAACCCATGAGAGGACATGAGAGCTTCCCATCTATTATATGTGGTTGACCAATAGGGTTGATGAGTCCGTAGTCTGGGACTATGCTGACTCTAGTGTGAAGGATACCGGAAAGGATCGCCCGGGGCGAGGAATGGACGTGTCTGGACCTAGTTTGATATGACTAAGTAGATGATTTGCATTTGACTAGGTTTTACCTTGATATGCGCCAATACTTAGACCAAATGGTGATTTGAGAGAGCGGTGACCTATACCCCAGCCATGGATTGTCCCGAGGGATAAAGGACCTATTACCAACCAAGGATGAGTGATTTGAGACCTTTCCTAAAATGTATGGTGCTATGACTTAAAGCATGTCTGCCGATAGAGACCAGCATACATAGAGTTAGATTCATACATACATTGTCTGTTTCATATCACATTGCATCATGTTATGTTCTGCAATCATGTTATTTATGTTGTTGTGGAATAGCTTGCCTTGCTGAGTTCTTTTGAACTCACTCCTTTTTGTGAAATACCTTTTGTTAAATTATTCTACAGGTACTGAGTATTATGACGGCCAGTATGAGGAAGCGCAAGCTGAAGAAGCATACTTCACGCAAAGTGTGAATCCTAGCCCTAACCTTGACCTGGAAACCCTGTTGTTTGTAGGTTCGATGACCCAGAGTAAAGGAAGAAATCAACTATGGGCCATCTCAGTGGAAGATATGAAGTTTGACTCTGAACCCATGGATGTTGATGTTGGTATTCCAATTATGGAATCTTGCTCTGAACTAGAAAAGAAACTGCACTTGACTGAAGATGAGATTAGTTGAAAGACTTGGAGTATTATCTGACTTGGTTTGAAGGCATTTCTACACCCTAGTTATGTCACTTGATGTGTGCGTAAAAGCCCTTTAGGTTTGGTGTTCATTTGATCCTCCAATTCCCTGTTTGGGCTTTGCTGACCTAATTGGTCGACTACTTGGTCGACTGGGCTAGTCGACCAACAGTGTGTTAAATCTGAGAAATCCAATTTTAGGGTTTTTCACTCTATTTAAACACACTTCGTGTTTCTTAGTGTCCTCTGCCTCCAAAACACTCTGAGAACGTGGGAAGACTCATTGGAAACTCTCTTCGATGATTTCGAAGAATTCTCCGCTAGATCTGAAGTCTCTCATCTCAGATCTGCCAATACAAGGTTAGTAATCTCTTTGGTGTTGTGAATTATCCTTCTTCAATCTTGTTCTTGTTTGAAATTGGGAAGAAGATGCTGCATTCTTGCAACCATCGCTTTCATGATCTCATTCTTTTCCTTAGGATCTATGATCATTATAGTGATCTCAACCCTAATCCTGAAAATTCTTTTTGAAACCCTAATCCTTCTTATGGATCTAATTTCTTAGCCAACTGAATCTCATTTTCATGACATACTTGTATTTGATTCTGATTACCTATTTCTTGGATGAGATCTAAATCATCCCTAGTCTTTTCCATGATTTCATAGTATATTTTTAATTGAATTCTAGGGTTTTCACCCAATTGGGAAAACCAAAATTTCAAATTAGAAGGTGGTGTTTTAATCATTATTAATGCCTAATCTTTGCTCCCTTAGTGTTAGAATACTATCCTAAAGTTTTCCTCCAAGTTTCGTGAAATTCCGAACCATGTAGATTGAGTTTTGGATCAAATTTCCCGTATTTGCTTTGTACTGACTCTGTTGGTCAACTGATTGGTCGACTGGGTCAGTAGACCAATCAATCGACCAATGAAGTCAGAAGCTCTATTTTTTGCTCTGTTTGATTCGTTTGCTCTCCAATCTTTTAGGCTTCGTTCCTGATGTTGTATCTATGATTGTTAGGGGTTTAATTGCTAAGTTTGGAACCTCTCTCTTTGATCTTTGGATTATCTTCGTTCTTGTGGACTGTGGATCACACACTCGGGTATGCCAGATAGGGTACCGGCTGGGTGAATGTGACAGAGTGGTATCAGAGCCTACAGTTCCAAGTGAAATCCTAACCACAGAAACAATGATAGAACATTCCTGAGTTATAAATTCAAAAGTGACTCAAGTATTCTTAGAATTGAATAATAGAACACTTGAATTAGAAACTTAAAAGTGAAGAATAATATACTCTGAATAATACACAATAATTCTGATTTAACAAACATCACTTAACACAACAAAAGAAAATGCATAATGTACAATAAGATGGTGAAACAAAAGTGAACTTCATTAATTCTAGGAAAGTTCTACAACAAGTTACATTTGGGAAACATAAAAGGAAATCCTAGAACAATCTATCTAAGACTATTGTCTCTGCTCTCTCAGTACTCTAACATCCTCTACAACCTAAGTGAATTGTGACTCCATCCTCTCCTGTCTCGCC
The DNA here is from genome assembly GCF_041222555.1 of Hakea prostrata. Classification (NCBI taxonomy): domain Eukaryota; kingdom Viridiplantae; phylum Streptophyta; class Magnoliopsida; order Proteales; family Proteaceae; genus Hakea; species Hakea prostrata. The sequence goes on from NW_028291252.1 coordinate 27,251, forward strand.
TCTATCCTCCCTAACATGGAAGTCATAGAGCCCATCTGTGCACACAGCTCCGCAATCTCTGGAACTATTAGTGAAGGGCCTCCGGTCTCAAAGTGTGATGATGTGGGAATATCCTGATGACCTTGATTTGCCACACGCATCTCAATGTCATCTCCTGCCTGGTGATCTGTATCTGGACCCGCATCGTGATCACCATCATCTGACTCATCATCATCCTCATCAGTCTGAAGACCATCCTCATCATCTGACCTCTCAGTCTGAGTAATCTGCATCTGCCGAATAGTCCTGGTCCCGATGGCATAGCCAAGCAATCATGTCTGCATCGGTGTATCCTCCAGCCTCACGCCGAAATGCCGGAAGATAAGTGTGAGTAGACAACCGAAGCAAAGGTTTCGTACGCCCGGTGACGTCACAACCTCTAGCATGACGTTCTGGATGATGAAGGAAAGATCAATCTCGAAACCCCGGTATATGCGGTAAATCAGTAGAGCATCCATCACTGATACTCTCTCGTGATGCCCAGCCTTTGGGATGATGTTGCGACCCACAATGCGACTGATGATTCTAGCCGAATCTGTCATCTGTGCACTAGTCCGTGGTGTATAGCATCTGTCATCTCTCCAAAGTGTGATGCAAACCTCGTGCAGCTCATGTGGTAGTAGGAAAGCATCTATCTCTGCCCCAGTCGGTATCCATACACACTCATGAGGATAGTGTGGTACCTTGAAGATCTCGGCCAGTGTGCTAGTAGAAAATCGAATCCATGTCTCTCGAACTCGACTCTCTAAGATCAACTTAAATGGACCTCGTCTCCGACCCTCCTCGACTGATGTAAGGTTGCTGTAGAACACCCTCACTAAATCCGGATAGACTGGAAGATCCTCAGTGAAAAGATGCATCCACTCCATCGTATCAAATCTCTGACGGATCCGAAATGTGCTAAGCTATCGTAGCCTGAGTAACCTGCCATACTCAATGCGGCACCGCTCGAAGAAGGCCTCATATAAGTACTCCGCTCGGGGTGTACTAAATAGGTCTCTGCGGTTGACTACATCTCCCGGCTCCAAAACTGGAACCTGACCTCTGGCTCTGCCTCTGCCTCTCCTCCCACCCATGTGTCGTCTGCGAGGAGGCATGATGTCGGTATAACTGTAAAGAAGACAAAAAGAGACTTGACATTAGTAGAATTACAAAATTTCAGCATGAAGGGTATTTTCGAAATTTTTCAAAAATTTTCGATTTTGGTGAAATTTCAGTTTGAGCATACTAGTATGTACATGGTACTTAGAATAGTGTGTTATCATGTTTTATTGGAGAAAAACATATCAATTTGATGGATTAAAGGTAAAAATTCAGCAAGCATAGAAAGGGGGAAAATTCTCAAATTAGATCAAAATGCGATTTTTGAAGTTTGGAATTGGGTTAATCGATTTAGATACGCATGTTCATCATATCATTGCAAGAATGTAGGAATTGATTTGAAGGCGAAACTCTTTGTAGTTTGAAAATGAGAGAAGATTTTCAAAAGAGGGTTTTTGGTTGAGAAATCGTTAGCAAGAAACCATGAAATCGATAGCAAGCATTGTAAAGACATGCCATTGTATTAAGAGAACACATTCCTATATGTTCCTAGACATGTTTCCTAGCAATTATAACAAGTAAATCATGATATTTGGAAGAATACATTTCAATTTTGACGTTGTAAAGAAAGGAAAAGAGAAATTTTACCTTAGATGATGTTGCAAGAATGTTGGAGACTTGTTCTTGAAGTTAGATGGACTAAAATGACTCTTGAAGACCTTAGAGAACCTTGCCCTAGAGCTCTCCCACGAAGCCTTGTGTTTTAAAATGAGTATGAAATGAAAAATGTGATTTTTAAGGTGTTTTTCGCGCACTGTTTGCGTGGGTCGACTGGATGACTCAACCCAGCCACTCGACCCAAGGAGTAAAATTTTGGAAAATTGGGATAATTTTGGGATTTTGATATATGATTCTTGGGTGACTATTTGATGATTAAAGTGATGATTTTTAGCCTTATTTGGTTATGCTAAGACTAAGGTTAAGTGGTTATTGATGGTATATTGGAAATTTTCGGTGTTTTTGACTTACTTTGATTTTTGCAGAATGGTTGTGCTAAGGAATCGCAATATTGGTTCTAATAGTACTGGAAATGAGGAAGAAGTGCTTCATTGAGATACTCCTAATGGTAGTACTGGTCAGCGTACTAATGTGAATGGTGATAATACGACCGGTATACCTAATGCTCCGGAAGTGAATAGTTTTCGTGATATTGCCAACATCATGGGCAACATCATGCAGTAGCAGTCGAATCAGTTCAACCAGATGATGACGGGTTTCATGACTCTACATCCCGAGACTCATACTAGTGTGAATGGGACTCCTCATACCGCAGTTCCTAATGCCGAAAGGTTAGCTGGAACTCCTCATACTCGTCTGATGGAAAGTTTTCTGAAGATGCAAGTGCCTTCTTTCACTGGTGTTACTAAGGACACTTTGTTCCCTAACAAGTGGCTGAGGGAATTAAAGAAAGCATTCCGTCACTTGCAGTGTTCTGAAGCACAGAAGATCTTGTTTGCTGAACAGAAACTTCAACAAGAAGTCGACGCTTGGTGGACCTCCACTCGTCCTATTTTGGAAACCTTTCATGTTGGTGGATTAACCTGGGAAATTTTCAAGGATGCATTTTGTAAGAACTATTTCCCTGAAGCAGTGACTGATGCTAAGGAAGCTTCATGGCCCTTACGCAAGGACCTTTGTCTGTGTTAGAATATCAACATAAGTTTGAGGAATTATTTTACTTTGCCCCTGATTCCGTAAGACCTGATCATGCCAAGGCAAAGAGCTTTTTCAGGGGATTGCGTCCTGCAATCAAGGCTTATCTTACTGTGATTTCGATTGAAAGCTACGCTCATGTAGTTCAAGTTTCAAAGAAGATTGAAGAAACTGAGAAGGAAAGTGCACGTGTGCAAAGGACGTGGCAGCCAAGGAACAATGGTTTGGTTGACCGTACGGAAAGAAGATTTGTTAGGCCTACACCGTATCCTACTCCTAGTTTTCAGCCTAGAAGTGTGAGCCAAAATTCTAGTTTTGCACCAGCCGGACAGCAGCGTCAATTCAGTGGGAATAGGCCAATTGCGAATGTTCCAAACGCTAAGCTAGTGAGTGTGAACCCAAGACCTATGGGTCCGAAGCCTCCAATAGTAGTACCTTCAGTTGGACCGCCGGTTTGTTTCTTTTGTAAGCAGCCCGGTCATTTTGCTCGTACTTGTCCCAAGAAGCCTAATTAGCCCTATGTTCCTGTAGCGAAGAGTGTATCTGCCCCTATGCCTGGAAAAGTGTTTAGTATATCTGGTAAAGAACAAGATGCAAGTCATGAAGTTGTGACAGGTACTTTGTTAATCGCTTCTATTCCTGCATTTGTATTGTTTGATACGGGTGCATCTCATTCGTTCATTTCGTCTGCATTCATTAGGAAAACTGACTTGTTACCTAAGAATTTGTCTAGTTGTTTAATGATTAGTACTCCTACTAGATAAGTTGTGAAACTAGATAAAGTGATAGAAGATTGTCCCATTATGATTTGCGAGAAGAAATTGAAAGCCGATTTAGTGATTCTTGACATGAAAGATTTTGAAGTGATTCTTGGAATTAATTGGTTGACAGCCCATAAGGCTGCAATTGTTTGTTCTTCAAGGAAAATTCAATTTCAGATTAGTAGTAATTCAGCCTTTGAGTTTCAAGGTGATAAAGGAAGAGTTAGCAAGAAGACCTTGTCTGCTTTGATGCAAGTTTGTGCACTAGTGGAAAGTGCTACTGTTGAAAGTGATGTTAAGGAAGTGAAGAAGAAACTTGAAGAAGTTGAAGTTGTTTGTGATTTCAAGGATGTCTTTCCGGATGATTTATCAGGATTACCTCCGAATAGTGAGTTGGAATTTTCGATTGAATTAATTCCAATAGCCGCTCTGGTATCTAAAGCTCCATATAGAATGGCGCCTATTGAGTTGAAAGAACTACAAGACCAGCTGAATGAACTCTCAGATAAAGGTTATATACAGCCTAGTGTATCGCCTTGGGGAGCCCCGGTTTTGTTTGTTAAGAAGAAGGATGGTAGTATGCGTATGTGCATTAATTACCGTGAGTTGAACAAATTGACCATTAAGAATAGCTATCCGCTGCCTCGGATTGATGATCTTTTCGACCAGTTAAGAGGTGCAGCAATGTTCTCGAAGATTGATTTGAGATCCGGATATCATCAGTTGAAGGTGAAAGCTAGTGACATTTGTAAGACAACTTTTAGGACAAGATATGGTCATTTTGAGTTTAGAATTATGCCTTTCGGTTTGACTAATGCTCCTGTTGTGTTTATGGACTTGATGAATCGAGTATTTCATGATGTGTTAGATAAGTTCGTTATTGTCTTTATCGATGACATTTTGATTTACTCAAAGAGCGAAGAAGAGCATCGGAAGCATCTTGGTATTACTTTGCAAAGACTAAGAGAGAAGAAGTTGTATGCCAAGTTTAGTAAGTGTGATTTCTGGGTTCCAAGAGTGGTATTTCTTGGTCATGTTGTTTCAGCCGAAGGTATTCGTGTCGATCCCGACAAGGTTAAGACAGTTGCCGAGTGGGAAAGACCGAAGACGGTATCAGAAATAAGAAGTTTCTTAGGTTTGGCTGGTTATTATAGGAGATTTATTGAGAACTTTTCTAAGTTGGCTGCTCCTATGACTAAGCTAACTAGGAAGGAGGAGAAGTTTGTTTTGTCTGACGCATGTGAGAAGAATTTTCAAGAATTGAAGGATAGATTGACAAGTGCCCCGGTTTTGACAATACCCAATAATTCCGGTGGTCTGACAGTCTATACTGATGCTTCTAAGATTGGTTTGGGTTGTGTCTTAATGCAACATGGGAAGGTGATAGCTTATGCTTCAACACAATTGAAAAATATGAGCGGAATTATCCCACTCATGATTTAGAACTTGCAGCCGTTGTTTTTGCCCTAAAGATTTGGAGACATTACTTGTATGGTGAAAAGATTGCGATTTTTCACAAATCATAAGAGCTTAAAGTATTTCTTTACCCAAAAGGAGTTAAATATGAGACAAATAAGATGGTTGGAGTTAGTCTCTGATTATGATTGTGATATCCAGTACCATCCTTGTAAAGCAAATGTTGTTGCGGACGCTTTTAGTAGGAAAAGTAACAAGAAGGATCTAGATTTGAATGCTTTGAGCAAGTCGTTGTTCAAGTCAATTTCAGATTTTGAATTGGAAGTTGTTTCGCAAAGTTCAGATGTTGTGCTTTCAGCCATGACAGCAAGATCCACCCTTAGGGATCAAATTGTTGCCTTGCAAGATTCGAATCCCGAATTGAAAGAGAAGATAGAGAAGATTTCTTTAAATTCTGATTTGGACCCTGATTTTAGTATATCTATGGATGGTGCCTTATTGTTTAGAGGAAGACTTAGTGTGCCTGTAGTTGAAGAAGTTAAAAAGGAAAAGGATTTGAAAGAACATTTTTGGTGGATTGGATTGAAGGCTGATGTAGAAAATCGCTGTTCGACAACCTTTGTCTGGATTATTGCAGCCCCTACCCTTACCTAGTTGGAAATGGGAGAACATTACTATGGACTTCGTGACTAGTTTGCCTCGAACAAGTAGAGGTAATGACACTGTGTGGGTAATTGTAGATAGATTGACCAAATCAGCCCATTTTATTCCTATGAAGATCACTCACACTATGGATAAGTTAGCTAGGCTTTATGTGGACAATGTTCTTCGTCTGCATGGAGTGCCTGTGAGTATTGTGTTTGATCGTGACCCTAGATTTACTTCAAGATTTTGGAATAGTTTGCAGAAAGCTTTGGGAACCTAGTTGAATTTGAGTACTGCTCACCACCCTTAGTCTGATGGACAGTCTGAGCGGACAATTCAGATTTTGGAAGATATGCTTAGATCTTGTGTTGTTGATATGAGTGGTAATTGGGATGAACATTTAGCTTTGGTTGAGTTTGCCTATACTAATAGTTATCAGTCTACAATAGGCATGGCTCCTTTTAAAGCTTTATATGGAAACACTTGTAGGACACCTCTGTATTGGAGTGAAACTGGAGAAAGGAAAGTGTTAGGACCAGAAATGATTGAAGCTACAAGTGCGATGGTAGATATGATAAGAGAAAGGATTAAGACTGCTCAATCAAGACAAAAATCCTATGCTGATAGAAGAAGGTCAGATTTGGAATTTCAAGTTGGTGAGAACGTTTTTATAAAGGCATCACCTATGAAGGGTGTAATGAGGTTTAATGTTAAAGGAAAGCTTAGTCCTCGTTATATTGGGCCTTATGAGATTCTTGAAAGGATTGGATCAGTTGCTTACCGTTTGGCTTTGCCTCCGTCACTCGCTGAGACTCATAATGTATTTCATGTTTCAATGCTTCGGAAGTATGTTGAGAACCCGGATCACATACTACAGCAAGAACCTGAAGGACTTTATGCTGATTTATCTTATAAGGAAGAACCGGTTAAAATCTTGGATAGAAAGGACAAGCAGTTAAGGAATCGAACTATCCCTTTGGTGAAGATTCAGTGGAAGAACCATACCCCTGAAGAAGCGTCTTGGGAGAAGGAAGAAGACATGAAGGAGAAGTTTCCTCATCTTTTTGGAAGTTCAGGTATACTTTCAATTTCGAGGACGAAATTTCTTTTAAGGAGGAGGGAATGTGAAACCCGGCCCTAACCTTAACCCGGATACTCTTTGATTGTAGGTCCAAAGACCTGAAGTAGAAGTGAAAGTCAACTATGGGCTATATTGGTAGAAGATATAGTGTTCGACTTCGAACCTATGGAGATTGAAGATGATGCCCCATACTCGAAGACAGTGTTGGATATAGAGAAGAGATTGCACCTTGATGAAGAGAAGATTAGTTGATGACCTTAGAGCTTGGTGGGATATGATTTAAAGCCATTTTTCCATGCTAGGTATGTTATAGAATATGTTTTTAAAGTTTCGTTTGATTCCGAGTAGTGGAAGACCCTCAAATCCCTGTCTTTGGCTTTGCTAACAGCCTGGGTCGAGTGCTTGGGTCGACTGGGCCATGCTACCCAGCCAATCGACCCAAAGATGTTGAACTCGAACAGAATCTTCTATTTTGAGTATCTTGCTATACATACCCCATGACTTCGTGATTTTAGTATCCCTAGCCTCCATAACACTTAGAGAACGAAGGGAAACCATCTCCAAGCCTCCAAGAGTGAAGAAGAAGACCTAATCTTGCAATCTTGAAAATTCTCTCTCTTGTTCTTCAATTAAAGGTTAGTATTATATCTTTTGTGTTATTGGTTTATTCTTTCTATGATCATTCTCATCTTTGAACTGAGATTATGATAAAGATGCTGCAACCTTGTAGTCATATCTTTACAATCTCTTTTCATTCTCTTGTACTATGATCATCTCATTCATTCTTGACATGATTCTTATGATTTCTTCTTAAACTATAATAATATTCCTATTTTGATTCATTCTAGCATTATAGATGCTTCTCTATGATTATTCATACCTCCGATCTCTGTGTTCTTGTACTAGAATGAGATCTAATCATCTCTAGTTCATCTCTTTCATTCTTAGCATGTTTCCAATGAAAACTATGATTTTTACCAAAATAGAAACTATGTTTCTAAATTAGTAAGCAATGGTTTTAATGGTGGTTTGATGTCTAAATTATGCTTTTTAGTCTTAGACTACTGTGTTAGACATTCTCTCCAAGTTTCGTCGCATTCCGGTTTGTGTAGCATAGGTTTCGGATTAAGATTCTCTTTTTATTTCCGGATTTACTCTTGGGCAGATTGCCTGGGTCGACTGGAGCACTCAACCCAGCCAATCAACCCGCAAGAACAGAATCTGTTTTCTTCGTCCGATTCGATTCGTTTCATGCTTATTCTTTTAGGACTACTTCCTAATGATTGTGTGATGCTATTCTAGGGTTTATTTGCTAACTTTGGATTCATCCTCTTGTCCATCCGGAATACATTCAAATCTATTTAAGGTAAGGAAAGTTGTTACCATATTAACATAGATTGCACAGATTTAGTTTCTAATTTGGGAACTACTTAGATTTGCTACTGTTATGTTTGTTTCTATTATGATATGAATGCTGCAAGTACATTAGAATCTTATTTCCTTATTTACTTTATGTACTTGATTATGTATGAATACTTACTCATGTATGTTTCTTATTTATTTAATCTTGTCTTATTATACTCTTTCATATGATGAGATATCTGTCGTGGATGATATGACTAAATTATGATTGTGATTGTTTAGGTATGATTTGGGATTGGGGAATGTCCTTTTGACATTTTTGTCCTTGGACCTCATTGGGAGTAGTATGGGATATTTCCAATGTTGCCCTTTGACACTTTCCCGGATTATTGGTTTTCATACCTAGGACTTGTCTAGCAATGTTTGGCAAGGTTACACCCTGGTTATATTAGACCCGATTCGGAAGGGTATTGAGACTGAACGACCCGTGGTAGCAATGGGGATTCATGGGTGCTCAAGACCGGTGAGTTATATCCGTGAGGGGACATGAATCACATTGTGGGGACCATTTATGGGTAGAGTTGCATATGGATAGACTTGGGCTCATGGGCGTTCAAGACCGGTAACCAACCCGTGAGAGGACATGAAACCTTCCCGTTTACTATATGTGGATGACCTATAGGGTTGATGAGTCCGTATTTGAGAGAGTCGGATACGCTGACTCTAGTGTGAAGGATACCGGAAAGGATCCCGAGAGGGGAGGAATGGACGTATCTGGATCTGAGTTGATGTAACTAAGTAGAAGACTTGCATTGGGCTAGGCTTTACCTTGACATGCGCCAATACTTAGACCAAACGGTGATGTGAGAGAGAGGTGACTTAACCCCTAGCTATGGATTGTCCGAGATGGATGAAGGACCCTTTGCCAACCGATGATGTGTGATTGAGACCTACCCAAAGAAGTATGGTGCTATGACTTAAAGCATGTCTGCCTATAGAGACAAGCATACATAGAGTTAGACTCATACATGCATTGTTGTCTCATATCATATCACTTTATGCTTTGTTGTGATACTATGTTATTTATGCTATTATGGAATAACTTGCCTTGCTGAGTTTCTTTTGAAACTCACTCCTTTTTGTACAATATCTTTTGTTAGATTATTCTACAGGTTTTGATGGCTATGAAATGGAATATGAGGAAGCGCAAGATGAAGAAGCGTACCATACACAAAGTGTTGGCGATTACGAAGATTATTGTGAGGATCCCTCGAGTGGTCTCTCTTGTTACCAGGATTAGCCCTACTGTGGAGTGGGAGCGTCTGAGCGTAATCGATGAAGTGTGTGTTTATGAGGACATCCTTTATAAAGTAGAAAAGACTCTAGTTTAGTTAGATTATAACTTTCTTTCTTGTCTTTAGAAGCAGTTGTAATCCCATCTGATTTTCGAACTACATTCCGCTGTACTCGTGGAGTGAGATTCCGCCTCACTCTACTTTTGATTTATATATCTATTGGTATCTTTTCCGCACTCTGATGATTATCTCATTACATAACTATGATTCATTTGAATAATATTGGTAACATTGATTTAGTCTTGTTCTTGATTATATTGTTGTGAATGTGGGAGGTTGATTTTACTAACTACTGGATCTTGTGGACTGTGGATCACACACTCGGGTATGCCAGATAGGGTACCGGCTGGGTGGATGTGACATATATGATATGAAACACATGATGCAATATGTTTCTAACTCTATGTATGCTGGTCTCTATTGGCAGACATGCTTTAGGTCATAGCACCGTACTTCTTTAGGAAGGTCTCATTCACTCATCATCTGTTGGTAACGGGTCTGGCATCCCTCGGGACATTCCATGGCTGGGGTTTAGGTCACCGCTCTCTCACATCACCATTGGTCTAAGTACTGGCGCATGTCAGGGTCAAGCCAAGCCAAATGCAAGTCTCCTACTTAGTTACATCAAGTCAGATCCAGATACGTCCATTCCTCGCCCATGGCGGTCCTTTCCGGTATCGTTCACACTAGAGTCCTTATAGTCCCTAACTACGTACTCATCAACCCTATTGGTTATCCACATATGGTAAATGGGAAGCTCTCACGTCCCCTCATGGGTTTACCAGTCTTGAGCGCCTGTGAGCCCAAGTCTATCCATATGCAACTCTACCAATAAATGGCCCCCATAATGTGATTCCTGTCCTCTCACGGGTTGGTTTCTAGTCTTGAGCGTCCATGAATCCCTATTGCTACCACGGGTCGTTCGGTGTCAATACCCCTCCGATTAGGGTCTGACATAACAGAACATCCTAGCCAAACACTACTAGACAACCCTAAATATGTCATCCAACAGTTTAGGAAGGTATCCAAAGGGCATCTCCAGAAACATCCCATAATATTCCCATAGTTGTCCAAGGACAGAAGTGTCGAAAGGACACCCCCCCTTTCCGAACCATACTTCATTCACAAACATAAATCCATCATATCACATATATGGTAACTTCTTATATGGAAAGAAATCAATAACAACATCCAACTTGTACATAATTGGTAAGTAAATCATACATGAATTAATTAGCATAAACAAAGTAATGCTACTGTAATCAAGGTAGTTGCATTAGTAGTATATCAGTGTAAGAATCTATTTAAGGAAATAAATCAAAGAGAATCAAATATAGAAACTAGATCATGCAATCTATGTAATTAAGGAAATAACTATCCTTACCTTATATAACTCGCAAATAATCTTGGAGAATCAAGTAAGATCTTGTCTAAACTTGGAAAGAAAGTCCTAAACAAGTATATATAACATATTAGGAAATATACCTAAAAGGAAAGAGATCAAATCATCCAAAACAGACCAAATATGAGGTTACTGTCCTCATTGGTCGATTGATTGGTCTACTGCCTCAGTCGACCAACTGAGACAGTGGCCTACAAAATCAGAGATTTTTGAATACAAAACTGAATTTGGTGGTTCAAAGGGTACCAAACAAGAGGGGAAGGGTAGTATGCTAGTATATAGAGGACTTCAAAACTCCAATAATATCAAGTCTTCAAGTTACAAATTAGGAAACAAAAACTTACCATAATTAGATCAATCATGGTTCTTGAAGAATTCATAGCAAAAATCATGGACGAGAAACTATAGGATGATGGATCACTAATCCGATAAAGAATTCATGAAAAGCATGCATAGATCCTCTAGAAAAATAGATCTAAGACTAAAGAACATCAATCTAAATAAGGAAAGAGAATAGATACATGTTTTCCTTCAAAAGCGAGTGATGATCTTGATGAAGATCATCCATCAAGCTTTAGATCCTTAGGAAAAGAAAGGGAATGAGTAAAGTGATGGTTGCAATAGAGATGAAACATCATCTCTACTGTCCTTAAATAGAAAAGGAAAGAAAAGTAATGGAGATTCAAAGACAAAACATTGAAGAGGATGATCACATACCTTTTTGTGCAAATGCAAGAGATTTGACGAAGATCCGTCAAGAAAATCACCAAGGATGCAGAGGAGATGACTTGCAGAGGGCTCTGGTTTGTTCCAAAGAGTTTGGAGGCAGAAAATACGAAGTAGACTCGAGATTGGACTTAAATAGAGCAAGCAAAGACCTAATCAGCAAATCAGATCTCATTGGTCGATGATTGGTCGACTAGCCCAGTCGACCAAGCAGAACTGTCACACCCCACCCAGTCGGATCCGGTAATACCCGAATACCCATGGGGGTGATACACCGCAAGATCTAGGTTCAGTGACAAATCCATACAAAACATGATATAGCATAATTAAATGGACAAGAATAAATCAAGTTCAAGTAATAAATTATCAAATCTTAAATAATGATTACAATCATCCATTATTTCAAATCAAAATTAAACATCGAGTCTTAGAAGAGAAAGAATATTTAAAGTTGCAGTGGAAAATCATTTAAGGAAGCTCTAAGGAAAAGAAACTCCATAAGAGCAGTCTAGGCATGAACATGAAACATCATGAGCTTCCACTTCCTCTCCGACAATGCCCTCCTGGTAGCAGGGTCCTCATAACTTGTAGAGCAGTCTAAAGAAACAAACAAAATAAAGGAATGAGTTCATAGAACTCAGTGAGGTAACTAATATTCATATCAATACATTCATCCATACTCCATATCATAATTCATAAAACAATCATGTATTTAATAATATAAACAACAAATGCATGATGATGATATGATGTTCCTAACTCTATAATGTAGTCTCTAAAGTAGACACGCATTAAGTCACACACAAGTCTTCTTTGGGCGGTCTCATCACTCTTCCCTCACGGCACTCAAGCACGTCTGTTGGGTTCTCCGCGACAATTGGGTCAAGTCACATCAATCCATGGCTAGGGTATAAGTCACCACTCTCTCACATCACCATTGGTATAAGATCTGGCGCGTGTCAAGGATTACTCTAAGCCCAATGCAAAGTCATACGATCTCGTACTACATATGGTCCGGATACTTCCCCTATGGCACCAACCAGCTCAATTCAGTATCTTTTCCCACCTAGAGTCAACGTATCCTATGGCACCAACCAACTCGGACTACGTAGACCCCTAACCCTATGGTCATCCACATATAATGGACAGGATGCTCTCCATGTCCTCTCACGGGTCATTTCACCGGTCTTGAGCGCCCATGAGCCCTTGTCTATTATATGCAACCCTACCATCTCATGATGACAAGTGGGCTTGCTTGATGCTCACGGGACCCAGCCATCGACATCACGGGTTAACCGGTTTCAATACCCCTACCGGAAGGGTAGTAGTACTCATGAGGTCACCTAGCCAAACACTTCTAGACATGCCCTACATATGTCAATCAGTAATTAGAGAAAGCGCCAAGGGCACCATAGGAATGCGGCCCATACCGCCTCCTTTGGTATCCTATGACAGAAATGCCAAAAGGGCATTCCCCATTCCCCAATGTTACCTAGACAATCACATAAGATCACTAGGGCAATGGGCGAACCCATGACCCTAGTAAAAAAATACAAGGTAGAGGGAATAATAATATTCCTCCTCTTTCATCTCATACAATTTCATACCATATTCATATCAATAACATAGGATTCAATAGCAAAGAAAAATACTTAAGCAATAAATCTTACATTCCATTTGTGCAAAGTCATACACATGCATATTATGGTAAATATAAATTTACAACAGTTTATATCAATAAAAGAAATTAAAATAACAATAATTAATTATGTATAACAAGGTTAGTTATTCCTCACCTTTTTACTTTGCTCCTTTCTCCAAAGTCTGAGAATTCACTCCCACAAGTTTGGTGACTAAAGATACATAATGCCTATTCATACAAGAAATTAATAATCACAAATTAGAATCAAATTGGGTTATCCCAAAATCTTCCCACGAAAATCCAAATCCTTACCCCTACTTTACAAAAGGGTAGTTCCCAACCTTATTATTGAATGATCTCTGATTCGCCACCGAATCGAAGTCTAAATGAAATGAAACGTTGGGGAAAGCTAATTGGCAGAAAAAGGATCCTATGGGTACCTTCAATTTGATTAAATTTGACCTAAATCAACATGCCCCAAATTGGCTCTCATAAATCACCCGTGGGTAACCTAGAGAGTCAAAATGAATCACCCTTAGCATGGGATCTTACCATTACTCCCATACTCAAGAGAAATATTAATATAAGAAAAGATAAGCATCTAGGGTACCTATCATTATTCCCTTTCATAGATCCCCACGAAAGAAGAGAAGAGAAACTCTCACCAACTATGAGTAAAGAGAAGGGTTAAAGAAAACTAACCTTCCTAATAATTTTGCGAAGATTCGGATCACAGATACCTTCAGAAGAATGGAAATTGCTCCTCTCTTTCGTTTCTCCTTTCCTCCAAAGCCTCCGCCTCTTTCTAGCCTCCAAAAATGCATTTACGGATGAGATAAAACATAAATAGGGTTTAAAAATCCGAATTTCCATTTTTGCCCCTAAACAAAAAATTGGGTGGGGGGGTTGGTTCACCCAAACGGCCCAATATTCCGGCCCATGGTTGGACTCCCAAACGGACTCCGATTTTAGTGATTTTTGGCTCGTTGAAAAGGTCTTTCAATGACCTTCGATTTGATACCTTATTTGCATCAATCAGATTCTCCGACATCAATCTATGGTCATTCAAATATCACCCTATTTACATCATTGTGATTAATCTTCTCTCTTCATTTAAACTCTAGGAGAGTTGTTGAGTCATTACGAAGGTCATCCACCAACACTAGGTCCATTTTCAAACCTTAGGGCTTGACTTAAATGGTCCGTGATTTTTTCCAAATCAAGGCCCAGGTTCTTGGTCTTAAAACCATGGGTTAAAGGGGTAGAAATCCGGGGGATTTCACAAGAACAACAAGTCCAAAATAGGAAATTGAAGGCTCAGATCAAATCCAAACATGAAGGGGTTTTACACACACACCAAGTGACTTACCTAGTAGGTAGAAATGCCTTCGAACAAAGTCAGAGAGTACTCCAAGTACATCAACTAATTCCTTCTTCATCAGGATGCAGTTTCCATAAATGGAACACTGTCATCAACACTCATGGATTCTAAGCCAGCACCAAGTCTTCCACTGGGATGGCCCATAGTTGACTTCTTGCCTTACTTTGGGTTGTTGGACCTACAAACAATAGGGTTTCCGGGTCAAGGTTAGGGTAGGGTTTCACAACTCAGACCAATGGTGGTGAGCGATAGTGTTGACCTAAACCCCAGCCATGGAATGTCCGAGATGGATGCCAGACCCAATTACCACCTGAGAACCCAAAATACTTGCATCAGAGCCGTGAAGGAGAGTGATCTGAGACCTACCCAAAGGAGTATGGTGTTGTATCTTAATGCGTGTCTGCCAATAGTGACCAGCATACTTAGAGTTAGGAGCATACTTGCATACATTATCTCATATCATTGCATTATGTTTGTTTTGAACTGCTTGTAGTTGTTTATTGTGGATTGAACTACTTGTTGAGTTCTTTTGAGCTCACCCTTTGAGAGATATATTTTTAGATTCTGTTGCAGGTATCGATGACTACGAAAGTCAAGACATTGAATCCACGATGAGTGACAGGTACTCTATACAAGGTGTTAGCTGTTACAAAGATAACAGTGAAGGTGCCTTGTGAGATTATGAAGCGTACCTGGATTAGTCCTATCTTGGAGCTAGTTAGACCGATTTTGATTACAAGAGTTTATGAATACGATCATAATTTATATAGTTGAAAGAGTTGTATGATTAGAATAGTTTTCTTTATGTTCTTAGTTTATTCTTGATGTAATTGTTTTAGACTTACTTTAATATTTCATCTACTCTTCCACATTTGGACCCATAGAATTTTTCCCCCTACACTCTATATTTATTTTCTCTGATTATACTCTGATGATATTTCATGATTATTTACTTTGATTGATTAAGAAAGGTAAACATTGATTATCCGTTGCTCATGATTGTCTTATTGCGTTATGTGGTTATATGGTTTCCCTAGACTTTACTGTGGGACTTATGGAATCACACCTCTAGGTATTGCGGTTAGGGTTGTGAAATCTGGCCCAAACCTAGCCAGGACACCCTATTTGTTTTGGTATAAAGAAAGACTTGTTTAATGTTAGACCTTGAAGTCGGACCTTGATTTCAATGTTGTTGTCCTTGAAAGCCTTAGGAGGCCATGTCCGACCTTTTCCTTAGGGTAGATTCTATGAAATCCGGCCTTATCCTTACCTTGACCCGGCCCGGAATTTGTATTGTCTGTAGATCCAATGACCCGAAGTGGTGGGAGAAGTCCTTGTGGGCCCTCTATATGGAAGACATGGTGTTCGACCCGAAACCCATGGATTTTGATGATGGTGCTTCATACATGGAAGCATTGTCAGTGTGCTGTGAGAATCTGCGCAGCGAAGAAGGTGAGCTTAGTTGGTGGACCTAATGAACTCCCGTGCCCAATCTGAAGTTATCTCTGGAAACTAGACATCTTTATTGACTTTTAGGAGAAAACCGCACTCAATTTGACCTTGTATAGCCCCCCGAATCCACATCCGAAGTTGCTGAATTATTTCTGAAAATTCTGTTGAAACTACCTTGGGTTGATACTGTTGGTCGATACCATCAACCAAGAGCATCGACCCAACAAGCCCAGATTCGAATAAAAAGGTGCTTTTTGGATATTCCTTCCTCCTTTTAAGTGAAACCTCAAACCTAAAACATTATTTCACTCATTTCAACATCTGAGAACGTGGGAAAGCTCCTCTAAGCCTCCTCCTTGGCTTGGGTGTTGATTTTCTTCAAGAATCCTTTGTCTCTCTTCTCTAATCTCTTCTACAAGGTATGTAATCTCTCACTCTCTCTCTAATCTAGTTCTACCTCACCTTATTCTTGCTGTTGGGGCTATGAAGGAGGTGTTGCAACCTTGCAACCACCTCTTCTAATGTCTCTTGGGATTCCTATAAACCCCCATTCATTCTATCAATGCTACGTATCTCATATCGATTCTTAACCTTGTCTTTCTTATGAAATCCCTCCATAGCAACATGATTTCATCTCCAAAATTGATTCCTATCGTATGCTAAGTCTGATTATATGTTAATAATCATTCCTAATCTATTGCTTATCATTCTCTTGATTGAATCCCTGATCTCCCTTGCAATTGCATTGATTTCATTATGAAACTTGATGTTCTTGCTCTCTTACTTTGATTCCTCTTCATGGCAACATGAGTTCAAATTCTTAATCTGATTTTCTTTAGCAATGAGGTCTGATTATATGTTAGTAATTGTCTATATTCTGTTGCTCATCATTCTATTGATTAAATTCCTAAGCTCTCTTGCATTCGCAATTGATTCCATTGAAGACCATGAATTCCAACTCTTGAACTTCATATGTCAATTTGGGGTTTTCTAAATTGACCATTGGATCATGTTAAACCCTTGATGATTAATGTCTCTATATTGTGTTTGAACTATTCCCCAAGTTTCGTATTGATCCGAGACTCGGAAGACAGATTTTGAGCCAAAACCCAAAAATCCAACTTGCTGTCCGAGACACTTTGGGTCGATACCTCTTGGTCAATACCATCGACCCAATGTATTGACCAACAAGGTTGCTGTCAACAACTTTTGCCCAATTTTGATCCATTTGATCTCCGATTGTTTTGATTTCTTCTCTAATCCTTCATGTATGTTTGTTTAGGGCTTTAAGACTATAATTGGACCATTCTCTTGTGACTTCGGATCATCTTCTTCACAATTTGAGGTGAGGATGGTTATTGCCATATAACATAGACTATATGACTTTTACACTATTGTTGGTAACTTAGTAGACTTAACTTATTAGTTGATTTTAGACATCATATGACTACTATAGTTACCTTATGACAGTAGCACCATGCTTAATTAACTTGGTTTATCATGTTTACTTAATCTTGTCATTATTTTATACACTGTATTATGAGATGTTATGACATGTTTTCAATATGATAATGTATTGTTGATATGTAATGGATGGAAATAAGCATGTGATTGCTTAGGTATGATTTGGGATTGGGGAGTGCCCTACTGGTACTTCTGTCCTTGGACATCAAAGGGAATAGTATGGGATGTTCTCCGAGGATGCCCATCAACGCTTTCCTGGATCATTGGATGACATACATAGGACTTGTCTAGTGGTGTTTGGCTAGGATGTCCCTGTCATATCAGACCCGAATCGGAAGGGCATTGAGACCGAACGACCCGTGGTAGGGTATGGTTGATGGGCACTCAAGACCGGTAGCCACTCCATGAGAGGACATAAACCATACTACGGATACCCGAAAGGGGCCATTTATTGGTAGGGTTGCATATGGATAGACTTGGGCTCATGGGCGCTCAAGACCGGTGAAATGACCCATGAGAGGACATGAGAGCTTCCCGTTTACTATATGTGGATGACCAATAGGGTTGATGAGTCCGTAGTCAGGGACTATTAGGACTCTAGTGTGAAGGATACCGAAAAGGATTGTCAGGGACGAGGAATGGACGTATCTGGATCTGACATGATATGACTAAGTAGATGACTTGCATTGGGCTAGGTTTTACCTTGACATGCGCCAATACTTAGACCAAATGGTGATGTGAGAGAGTGGTGACCGAAACCCCAGCCATGGATTGTCCCGAGGGATGCAGGACCCAATTCCCCCCGGGGATGAGTGATTGAGACTACCTAAAGATGTATGGTGCTATGACTTAAAGCATGTCTACCATAGAGACCATCATACTTAGAGTTAGATTCATGTTTGCATCATATGTCTCATATCATATTGCATCATGTTATGATGTGCATCATATGATTTATGTTATTATGGAATAACTTTCCTTGCTGAGTTCTTTTGAACTCACTCCTTTTTGCAACATATTTTGTTAGACTTTTCTGCATGTACTACTTTTGTTGACTGTGACGGTCAACACTTTGAGGACTAAGTTGGTGACTCATACCACTTTGGCTATGGCGACTACATCGGTGAAGGCTATCAGTTCAAGACTCATATTTGTCAGGAGTAGATTCGGCCTGGCTTAGTTTCTTATGATTATGTTATTGAGGAGACATTGTATAAGTTAGAAGAAACTTTAACTTAGTTGCTTACCTTTTTATTTCCCTTCTTTGGAGATCTGGTTGTAATCTTTACCTTATTTCGATCTACCTTCCGCACACGTTTGTAGAGTATATTTCCACTATACTCTATAGTTGTCTTTTGATTTTGTACTTGTTATTCCGCTCTCTGATGTTCTTTGTGATCCTTCTGTGATCATTTCTTAACTTTTATTATTAGATTACTTGAATACCATAATTTGTTCTCGCTTTTGATTATATTATTGTGCTAAGTGGATATGATCGTTCCTAAACTGGATCTGTTGGGCTGTGGATCACTCCCGAGTAACCCAGATAGGGTACCCCCTGGGTGGATTTTGGGCGGGATGTGACAAGGGTACTGGCTAGGGGGATGTGACATGGACTTGGAAGATGGACCTTGAGTACAATGTTGACACTTTCGGAAGGTCCTATGGAGTCAGGTAAGACTCTTTCTTAAGTTGATTGAGGATCCAAGTGGTAGTTTTGCCTTTGGGAAACAAAGATTCAGCAATTTGCAAGGGGGGAACCCTTTGGTTGGTCCATCCCATCGACAAAGACCATCAACCAAAGCAGCCTATGGACATAATTGTGCATTTTTGGAAGTTTTAGGTTTTGAAGTCCTATTTATAAGTAACTTCGGACTAAACCTAAACACTTTGCCTTTTAACTTTTGGAGAACGTGAGAAGAACCCTAAAGCCTCCTCTTCAAGCCCAAGGTTGATTCCAAGCATCCAAGCAAAGTTCCTACATTGATTCTTCTTCTACATGTTTAGTATTCAATCCTATACTTCGTTGATCTATCCTCTCTACTGTTTCTACTATATTTTTTTGATTGTGAGGAAGGTCTTACACTACTGTAATGGCCTAGTATCTGATCCTAATAGTCTTAGAGTGAATTCCCATTCACTTAACTCTTTCCTTTGACAATAAGGATTGTTTTCAATGATTTGATCTAACATGAGACCATGATTTACTCTTATTGTAGTTATTTGATTCTAATCTACGTTAGATATATTCCTAAGTTGTTTTCTATGCATGATCTATTGTTTTCTTACCTTTATAATGAATCCCCATTCATTCTAGTCTTTCCATGAGAATCCTGAGATAAAGCCTATTAGGTGATTTGTTTGATTTCTATTCCAATGACCTTGTTTGATGTTTAGACCATCATAGATAATGTCTATATGTTATTTTAGAAATTTGCTATTAATTTCGGAGTGTTCCAATGTGATTCGAAGAGTTTCCGACCAAAGTTGGAAGTTCTTGTCTCGTACCACAGTAGCCTTGGTCGATACCATTAACCAAGGCCATCGACCGATGGTGTGCCCGACAAACAACTTTGCTTCGTTTTGACTCCGTTTCATCTTCGATCATTAAAGTTTGTTCCTTATACTCACTACATGTTTGTTTAGGGTTATTTTGGTGATTTTGGACTTGCTCTCTGCTCTCTTTTTCAAAGTTTACAAAGTTGAATATAAGGTGAGTACGTTCACTCACAATATGCACAATTACATGCTTCGATATGCTAGGACTTATATGCATGTTTTAGCTGCTGTAGTTTTACTTTTTCTATAATGTCTTACTTCTATAATTATAGTAGTCTACTCATGATATAATTTACATTCTATTATTGATTATGAATGATGTGATTGTGAGTTGGACTATATTGTGATATCTACGAAATCATGATATGATGTGATTGCCCAAGTTGTGATTGGCAAATGGGGAATGCCCTTTTGGCGTTTCTATCGTTGGACATTAGTGGAGGTGGTATGGCACGCTTTCCTATGGTGCCCCTTGGCGCTCTCCCTGAGAACTGGTTGACATACCTAAGATTTCTCTAGATGAGTTTGGCTAGGGAAAACCGTAGCATATCTGACCCTATCGGAAGGAAAATTGAGACCGAGTGACCCATGGTTGCAATGAGAATTCTCAAAATACGTGCATCAGAGCTATGGGAAGATGTAATTCACATTTTGGGGGCCATTCATTGGTAGGGTTGCACATAATAAGCCTAGGCTCATGGGCACTCAAGACCAGTAACCAACCCATGAGAGGACATGAGAGCTTCCCCTTTATTTTATGTGGATGAACAATAGGGTTGAGTGTGAAATCCATCCCAAACCCTAATCCGGAAATCTAATTGTTTGTAGGTCCGAAGACCCGAAGCGAAGGTAGAAGACAATTGTGGGCCATCTCAATGGAACCCATAGAGATTGATGATGGAGTTCCCTATATGGAAACCTTACCTAACTTGGAGAAGAAACTACAACTTTTTGGGGAAGAGCTTGGTTGATGGACTTGAACCCTAGTTTGACACATTTGGAAGGTCCCTCAATGCTACGTAAGACTCTTGGCTGAGTTGGGAAAAAGGCCCCTTTGGAATTTGGTTTATGGACTTCCAAAACTTGATTTTTGGCCTCTCTAGGATTGTTGATCGATCAGATCGACCAACCCTGACTAACCAAATGTGCCAGGGACTGTTTTGTCAATCCCTGTGTTTTATGGTTTTTGAAGTTCTATATATTATAATTTCGTGTTAAATTGCCCCATAATGTTGTAAAGCCTCTAGAGAATGTGGGAAGCACTTCTTAGCACTCTCATTGGAGCTTTGGAAGATCCTCAACCATTCACCGAAGTTCTTTGAAGAATCTTCTTCCTTAAGATTGGTAATCACTCTTACTCTCTCATTGATCTACTCTCTGAATGATTTATTCTTGTCTCTGTGATTAAGAGGAGGGTCTTATGTCATTATCATGACCTCTTTTTCAATCATTATGGTTTTAGAGTGAATCTCCATTCACTTTATTACTTTGCAAATCAACACATGATGATTTCGAAG
Organism: Hakea prostrata; assembly: GCF_041222555.1. Classification (NCBI taxonomy): domain Eukaryota; kingdom Viridiplantae; phylum Streptophyta; class Magnoliopsida; order Proteales; family Proteaceae; genus Hakea; species Hakea prostrata. Next base: position 48,807 of record NW_028291252.1, read on the forward strand.
AGAAATCAAGTGTGATCTTCATGAATGAATATTCATTCTAAGTTTTTGATTACTGAAGCATGTTAGATTCATTCCTATGATAGTTTTTGACGATGATCTATTGTTCTTTCTTTCCTAGAGTGAATTCTCATTCTCTCTAGTCTTTCCATAGAATCCACGGATTGATTTTGATAGAAGCCTAGTTTATGATTAAATTTGAATTCTACTCCTTTGACCATTGTTGATGCTTAAACTTTGCTAGATAATCTTAGTTTACTATTTTAGAATTTCCCTCAAAATTTTGGAGTGTTTCAAATCTCAGAAGTTGAGTTCCAAATAAAAAACTAAAGGTTTTGTTCGTACGGAACTGCCGTGGTTGATCACCCTTGGTCAATCAGAGCGACCAAGCATGACCGACCAATGAGTCGATGCATGCAAGGTTGCTCTGTTTTGATGCATTTCATTTCCAATCTTTGAGGGTTTGTTCCTAATGCCTAACCTATGCTTGTTTAGGGTTTCTTTGGTAACTTTGGACCTATCCTCATACTTTCCTCCGGAGTTTTATGGAGTTAACTAAGGTAAGGATGTTTGTTCTCAAATAACCTAAATTACATGATTACTTATGTTGGAATTGAATTTGCATGATCATACTACTGTTTTTAAGACTTGCTTATAATTATATTGCTATTGTAACTATTGTAACTACAATAAGATAATGCTCATGTGATCCACTTCCTTGTAATGACTATGAATGCTTGTTTATTACTCATGTGAATGATTTATCGGTTATGATTATGAATGACTAAATTGGGGATGTGTTTGCCTAAGTTGTACTCGGGGAATGGGGAATGTCCTTTTGACCTTTCTATCTTTGGACACCAATGGAGGTGGTATGTGACACTTTCCTATGGTGTCCATTGGCACTTTCCTAATTCTCTGGTTGACATACCTAGGGCTTGTCTAGCAGTGTTTGGCTAGGTTACCCTGTTATATCGGACCCAATTCGGAAGGGAATTGAGACCAAGTGACCCATGGCAGCAATGAGGATTTGTGGGTGCTCAAGACCAGTAACAAACCCGTGAGAGGACATGAATCACATTGTGAGGGGCCATTCATTGGTAGGATTGCATTTAGTAGACTTGGGCTCATGGGCGCTCAAGACCAGTAATCAACTCATGAGAGGACATGAGAACTTCCCATTTACTATTTGTGGATGACAAAAAGGGTTAATGAGTCTGTAGTCCGAGTTGGTCGGTGCCATAGGATACGATGACTCTAGTGGGAAGGATACTGGAAAGGATCGCGAGAGGCAAGGAATGGAAGTATCTAACCCTGACTTTATATAACTATGTAGATGACTTGCATTGGGCTAAGATTTACTTTGACATGCGCCAGTACTCAGACAAATGGTGGTGAGCAATAGTGTTGACCTAAACCCTAGCCATGGAATGTCCGAGAGGGATGCAGGACCCAATTACCACTGGAGAACCCAAGATACCGAGATGGTTGAGGGAGATTGATTTGAGACCTACCCATAGGAGTATGGTGCTATGACTTAAAGCATGTCTGCCATTAGAGTCACATCCACCCAGCCAGTACCCTACCAGGCATACCTGGGTATGTGATCCACAGTCCCAAGGATCAAGTATCGAGAAACCATGCCTCCCACATACGGGATAACACAATCATGAACAATAATAATTAAGGTAAAATCATATAATAAATGACATAAAAAAATAAGATAAGAACAACTAATCAAAGTGCGGAATAAAATGATACCAAGTGTATAATCAAAAGGAAGGAAGTGAGCGGAATTCACTCCTTTAGTGGCGGCATAAAGTAGTCAAATAAAGTTAAGTTATAGATCCGACATCTAAAAGAGTATATCAATGAAAGTTATAATTACAGATCCAGGTTCCAAAATGATAGCATAAAGGCCTAAGCTAAGGTCTCCTCGGTCTTATACAATGTATCCTCATAGGTGTACACAAAGGAAACTAAGCAGGGCTTTCCCACACCAGGGTCGGGCTAATCTTGGTACGGAGGGTAACCACCCTCAGTATCTTCACTGTAACCTTCATAATGGCCAAGACCTTCAGTATAGTTTGAGGGATCCTAGTCCACCTCGAGGTATGAGCCATCAACTTTTTCGGTACCTGTAGAGAAATCTAACAAAACAATTGCATAGAAAGGAATGAGTTCGAGAGAATTCAGCAAGGCAGTTATTCCATAATACATAAACCATATGTCACAAATCATAACATGATGCAAAATGATATGAAACACATGATGCAATTATGATTCTAACTCTACATATGCTAGTCTTTATGGTAGAAATACTTTAAGTCATAGCACCATACTTCTTTAGGTAAGTCTCAATCCTTTGGTTGGTAATGGGTCTTGCATCCCTCAGGACAAATCCATGGTTGGGGTTTAAGTCACCGCTCTCTCACATCACCATTGGTCTAAGTAGTGGCACATGTCAAGGTGAAGCCTAGCCCAATGCAAGTCATCTACTTAGTCATAACATGTCAGATTCAGATATGTCCATTCCTCCCATCCCGGGATCCTTTCCGGTATCCTTCACACCAGAGTCACGGATATTACTCACCGGACTCACCAACCCTATTGGTCATCCACAAATAGTAGACGGGAAGCTCTCACGTCCTCTCACGAATATAACCCACCGGTCTCGAGTGCCCGTGAGCCCAAGTCTAGCTATTTGCAACCCTACCAATAAATGGCCCTTTCCGGGTATATGTAGTATGATTTATGTCCTCTCATGGGGTGGTTACCGATCTTGAGCGCCCATCAAACCATACTACTACCATGGGTCATTCAGTCTCAATGCCCTTCCGATTCGGGTTTGATACAACGGGGATGTCCTAGCCAACATATCTAGACAAGTCCTATGTATGTCATCCAATGATTCAGGAAAGCATCAATGCGCATCTTCGGGAACATCCCATACTATTCCCTCCAATGTCCAAGGACAAAAATGTCAAAAGGACATTCCCCAATCACAAATCATACTTATCCAATCACATTCTCAGTTCATCATATCATACATACATGTACATCATCATATTGAAAGATACTTCATATCATCACATGATCAAGTGTATAAGTAAATAGCAAGAATGAATAGACATGAAAAACAAAGTAAATAAACATGGTGTTACTGTCTTAGGGTAACTACAGTAGTCATATGATGTCTAAATACAACTAATAAGCTAAGCCTACTAAGTTGCCGACATCAGTGTAATTTTCACATCGTCTATGTCATATGGGTATAATCGTCCTTACCTTAAGTCGCGATGATTGTAAAACCTAGCCCTAACCTTGACCCAGAAACCCTGTTGTTTGTAGGTCCGAAACCCGAAGTAAAGCAAGAAGTCAGCTATGGGCCATCCCAATGGAAGACTTGGTGACTGGCTTTGAATCCATGATTGTTGATGACAGTGTTCCCTTTATGGAAACTGATTCTTGATGAAGATCAGATTAGTTGATGGACTTGGAGTGCTCTCTATCATGATTCGAAGGCATTTCTACCTATTAGGTGAGTCACTTGGTGTGTGTGCAAAACCCCTTGATGTTTGGATTTGATCTGAGCCTTCATTTCCCTATTTTGGTCTTGCTGTTCTGATTGGTCGACTGGACCAGTCGACCAATCCAATCGACCAATGGGTTCTGTCTTTGCTAATTAGGTCTTACTTACTCTATTTAAGTCCAATATCGAGTCTACTTCATATTTTCTGCCTCCAAACTCTTTGGAACGTACCAGAGACCTTTGCAAGTCAACTCCCTTGCGTCCTTGGTGTTTATCTTGACGGAACTTCGTCAAAACTCGTGTTCTTACACAAAAAGGTATGTCTACACTCTCTTCTTCTTCATCATCTTTGTTTTTTTCCTTTTTGGGTTGAGACAGTAGAGAAGATGCTGCATTCTCTATTGCAAACATCTCTGTACTTATCTCTCATGATCTTCCTAAGGATTAATGGCTAAAGCAATGATCTTAATCATGATCACTGCAATCTTTTGAAGGAATCATGATCTAAATCATGATCTTGTCTTCGTTCATCTTTGATTTAAATTATGATCTTCTCAGATCTATTTTATTGATCATATTAGTAGTCAATCGCTGTGTTTTCTTTACATGATCCATAATCTATCAATCTCTAGTTATTTCTCCTTTATCATACCATGCTTTCTTCAAGAATCATGACTGATACATCTATGGTAAGTTTTGTTTCCTTATTTAGATCCATGTTCTTCGGTCTTAGATCTATTTTCTTGAAGATCTATGCATGCCTTTCATGATTTCTTTATCACAATCAATTATCCATCATCCTATTGTTCTTGTCCATGATTTATACTTTGAATTCTTCAAGAACCATGATTGATCTAATTATGGTAACTTTTGTTTCCTAATTTGTAACTTGAAAACTTGATTCGATTAGTGTTTTGAAGTCCTCTATATACTAAGATGCTACCATTGTAGTTTACCCCTTGTTTAGTACCCTTTTGAACCACCAAATTCTATTCTTTATTCTCAAAACTCTGGTTTTGTAGGCCACTGTCTCGGCTGGTCGACTGATTGGTCAACTGAGCTAGTAGACCAATTCAATCGACCAATGAGTACAGCAAATCCAAATTTGGTCTATTTTGGATGTTTTGATATCTTTCCTTCTAGGTATCTTTCCTAATATGTTGTATACACTTGTTTAGGACCTTCTTCTCAAGTCTTGTCAAGATCTTACTTGAATTCTTAAGATTCCTTTGCGAGTTATATAAGGTAAGGATGGTTACTTTCTTAACTACATAAATTGTATATCTTAGTTTCTATATTTGAATCTTGTTAGTTTATTTCTTTAATTAGATTCGCACAATGTTATACTACTGTTGTACTGTCTTGATATCAGTAGCATTACTTGTTTATATTAAATTGACTCATGTATGATTTACTTACCAGTTTTATACAAGTTGGATGTTATTATTGATTTCTTTCCATATATGAAGTTACCATATATGTGATGTTATGGATTAATGCTTGTGTATCCTTAAGTTATGGTTTGGAAAGGAGAGGTGTCCTTTTGACACTTCTGTCCTTGGACTACTACGGGAATATTATGGGATGTTTCCGGAGATGCCCTCTGGACACCTTCCTAAACTGTTGGATGACATATTTAGGATTTGTCTAGTAGTGTTTGGCTAGGATGTCCCATTATGTCAGACCCTAATCGGAGGGGTATTGAGACCGAACAACCCATGGTAGCAATGGGAATTCATGGGCGCTCAAGACCGGTAACCAATCCATGAGAGGACAGGAATCACATTGTGGGGACCATTTATCGGTAGGGTTGTGTATGGTTAGACTTGGGCTCATGGGCGCTCAAGACCGGTAACCAACTCGTGAGGGGACTTGAGAGCCTCCTGTTTACCATATGTGGATGACCTATAGGGTTGATGAGTCCGTAGTCAGGGACTATGAGGACTCTAGTGTGAAGGATACCGGAAAGGATTGCCGGGGGCGAGGAATGGACGTATCTCGGATCTCGACTTGATGTAACCGAGTAGGAGACTTGCATTTGGCTAGGCTTTGACCCGACATGCGCCGGTACTTAGACCAATGGTGATGTGAGAGAGTGGTGACCTATACCACAGCCATGGAATGTCTCGAGGGATGCCGGACCCACTATGAAAAGGTGTTGTGTGATGAGACCTTCCTAAAGAAGTACGGTGTTATAACTTAAAGCATGTCTACCAATAGAGACCAGCATACATAGAGTTAGAATCATATTGCATCATGTGTTTCATATCATATAGTATTTTACTTTGCTTTGAAATCCTGCCATTTATGTTGTTATGGATTAACTGCCTTACTGAGTTTCTTTGAAACTCATTCCTTTTGTACAATGTTTTGTTAGACTACTCTACAGGTATTGATGACTATGAAAGTCAATTCGAGGAAGCGCAAATTGAAGAGGCGTACTACACGCAAGGTGCTGGCAACCATGAAGATTACACGAGGATTCCTCAAGTGGTTTTGCTTGTTACCAGGATTAGACCTGACGTGGAATGGGAATGTCTGAGCATAGTTGATGAAGTCTACGTTTATGAAGATGTTCTCTATAAAGTAGAATAGACTTTAGTTTAGTATGCTTCAGTTTTCTTTCCTATTTTAGATACAGTTGTAATCTTTCTTTTGATTTACAAACTACTATTCCGCTGGTTGTAGAGTGGGATTCTGCCTCACTTTACTTATTAATTTAGACACTCTGATTATCTTTCGTACTCTGATTATATACATGGTGTATTCTTTCCTTATTTGGATCTTTGGTTTATCTTTTGCACATTGATTATTATTGTTCATGATTATGTTATTGTCTATGTGGGAGGTGGATTACTCGATACTTGGTCTTCAGGGCTGTGGATCACACACTCGGGTATGCCAGGTAGGGTACCGGCTGGGTGGATGTGACAATGATGATAATCCAAAGGTCACAAAAGAATGATCCAAGTATGGTATTAAGACCCTAGACAAACATAAATGAAAGATTAGAAAAGAAATCGGGAAAATCGGAGGTCGAACGAATAAAATCGGCGAAGTACACAATTCAGCAATCAATTGGTTGGTGATTGGTCAATTGACCCAGTCAACCAAGCAGTCGACCAAGTGAATAGTGTCGGGGCTGAATAGTGTATTTTGGCCTGAAATCGATCTTCCGAGGCTCGAATCAATTCGAAACTTGGAGGGATTCATTGTAACAGTATAAGAACACTATTAATCAAGTAATTAACACAATCTAATGGTCTAATTGGAAATCCCCAAATTGAAACCCTATGTTTTGAATACAAGAATCATAGCATGAATTGAAATCAATTGAAATTGCAATGGAAATGAAGGAATTAGCTAGGGGAACTGATAAGAAAGGGATTAGAATCATATGCTAGCATAGAACATAGACATAGCACACTTCATACCTTGGTTTAGGACAAGAATGCATGAAATTAAGAAGAGAATCATAGCAATGCATATGCAAGAATTGAAATGAGAGCATCAATAGAAATGGAATAAGATCATAGATTAGCTAAGAGTGAACACTTGGAGTGATGGTTGCAAGGTTGCAGCATCAACTCCAAGTTTGCAACAGCAAGAAAAGAAAAGAAAATAGTAGAATAGAGAGTGAGAGTGATGAATCATACCTTGTAGGTGTTAATGGAGACAAGAAGCAATGATTGGCAATGATTTGAATGGAATAATCTTCACCACTACCAAGGAGGTAATTTGGGAAGCTCTCCCCACGTTCTTAGCAAGTTAGGAATGTGAAATAGGGTTCAAAACACGAGAAACACTTAAGTAGAGAAGGGAATATCCAAAAAGCATCTTTTTCTCGGATTTGGGCAACCTTTGGTCGACTGGTTTGGTCAACTAGCCCGGTCGACCAATCGATCGACCAAGCATGGACAATATGCTTGATCCGGGGAAATGAAAGGGTAGATTGATCCGAATTGAGTTGGGTTTTCTCCTACAAGTCAATAAACAAGTCTAGAGTAGAGAAATACCTTTGAAACAAAACTAGAAGCGCATCAAGCACTTCAACTAAGCTTCCCCTCTTCTAGGTGTAGTTTCTCCATTGAACACCGACAATGCCTCCAAGTTAGTGGCATCACTGTCAATGTCCATGGGCTCCGAATCATACACCAAGTCTTCAACTACGAGGGCCCACAAGTCTCTTCTTCTACCACTCCAGGTCTTCGGACCTACAAACATCAAGGGGTCCGGGTCAGAGTCAAGGTTAGTATAGGGTGGGTTTCACAATTAAAGACCAACATACATAGAGTTAAAAGCATAGTTGCATGATTGTCTCATATCATAATGCATCCTCTATGTTTTGCGATCATGTTATATGTGTTATATTGGAAATGAACTACCTTGCTGAGTTCTTTTGAACTCATTCCTTTTGAACAACTTTGTTAGATATTTCTATAGGTACTGATGACTATGAGAACCAGTACTACGATGCCCTAGCGGATGACTCATACTATTCCCAAAGTGCCGGTTGTTATGACTACGATGGTGAAGACTACATGTGAAGTTGGAACTTATCAAGCTTAGTCAGACTCTGGTGCTTGTCTGTCGGCATTGGGGTATTGAAGCCTTTACCTTTAGACATACCATTTATAGATTTGAAGAGACTTATGTTTAGGAGTTAGTTTATTTCTTTTCTTACACTCTTGAGACGGTTGTAATTTCATTTACATTTGGATCTACTTTTCCATTCTTTGTTCTAGAGTGATTTTTCGCTACACTATATTTGATTTATTCTTTTGGTATCATTTTCCGCACTCTGATTGGAATGTAATCTTTCTATGCATCTTGATTATTCATTCATAATATTTACACATTGATTTAGTCTTGATCTCGATTATATTATTGTGATGTGGGAGGATGATTGCCTCAAACTGATCTTTGGGGCTATGGATCACACACCCAGGTATCGTGGATAGGGTACTGGCTGGCTGGATGTGAAATTGAGAGTCTATGTAGGAGACGGTGACTCTAGGGAGGGAGATATCAAAATAGACTGCATAGGCATAGAAGGGAGGCTAACATATCGGAACGGACTGTCTAGTGCACGAAAGGGAGATATCCAACTCTGAGTGGATGTGACTTAATAAATGACTTGCATTGGCTAGGTATTAACCCCAACATGAGCCAGTACTCAGACCAATGGTGGTGAGAGATAGTGTTGACCTAAACCCCAGCCATGGAATGTTCGAGATGGATGCATGACCCAATTACCACCAGAGAACCCAAAAGACGTGCATCAGAGCTATGAGGGAGAGAGATTTAAGACCTACCCAGAGGAGTATGGTGTTGTATCTTAATGTGTGTATGCCAACAGAGACCAACATACTTGCATACATTGTCTCATATCATTGCATCATGCCTGCGTTGAACTGCTTGTAGTTGTTTATTGTGAACTAAACTACTTGCTGAGTTCTTTTGAGCTCACCCTTTTGGGGATATGTTTTTAGATTCTGTTGCAGGTACTGATGACTTTAAAAGTCAAAACACTAAATCTAGGACAAGTGACTGGTACTCTATGCAAGGTGCTAGCTGTTACAAAGATAACGGTGATGGTGCCTTATGAGATTATGAAGCGTACTTGGATTAGTCCTATCATGGAGCTAGTGTGACCGATTTTGATTACAAGAGTTTATGAATACGATCATACTTTATATGAGTTGAAAGAGTTGTATGATTAATAGTTTTCTTTATGTTCTTAGTTTATTCCTGATGTAATAGTTTTAGACTTACTTTAGTATTTCATCTACTTTTCCGCATTTGGACCTATAGAGTTATTTTCCACTACACTCTATAGTTATTTTCTCTGATTATACTCTGATGATATTTCAAGATTATTTCCTTTGATTGATTAATTAAGGTAAACATTGATTATTCATTGCTCATGATTGTGTTTTTGTGTTATATGGTTTATATGGTTTCCCTAGAGTTACCGTGGGACTTGTTGAATCATACCTTCGAGTATCACGGTTAGGGTACTGGCTAAGGGGATGTGACATGGACTTGGAAGATGGACCTTGAATACAATGTTGACACTTTCAAAAGGTCCTATGGGGTCAGGTAAGACCCTTTCTTAAGTTGGTTGAGGACCCAAGTGGTGCTTTTGCCTTTTGGAAACAAAAATTCAGCAATTTGCAAGGGGGGGGGGGACCCTTTGGTTGATCCCATCGACCAAGACCATCGACCAAAGCAGCCTCCTGACAGAATTGTGTATTTTTGGGAGGTTTAGGTTTTGAAGTCCTATTTATATGTAACTTCAGACTAAACCTAGACACTTTGCCACTTAACTTTTGGAGAACGTGAGACGAACCCTAAAGCCTCCTTTTCAAGCCCAAGTTTGATTCCAAGCATCCAAGCAAAGTTCTTCCATTGATTCTTCTTCTACAAGGTTAGTATTCAATCCTATACTTTGCGGTTTCTCAACTCAGCTTTATTATGTTTAGAATGCATGTTATGTATTTTATTATGAGTGTTTGCCCACGCTCTTTCACTTGATATTGGGTTTGTAATATTTTTATAAACTTATGCATTTTTGTCAATTATGCACTCTTAGTAGTTTCATAAGCATTATTGTGTTTTATGTTTGTTTGTTTAATAGCTCTTATGTAACTTTGTGTTTTATAAACTTATTGTATCTTATTTAAATTAGTTCCATTATGCACTTATGAAGATTTGTGTTCTAAGTTCATAATGAGCCTATTATTCACATCTATTTCACAGTCATTTTTGGATCGATGACTCTAGATGCCCCTACTAAATCACATAGATGTTAGGACTCGTATGAACCAAGGCTCTGATACCACTTCTGTCACACCCCACCCAACCGGATGTTGTCATACCTGAATACCCGTGGGGGTGATACATCGCAAGACTTAGGTTCAATGACAATTCCATACAACACATGATATAGCATAATTAAAAGGACAAGAATAAATCAAGTTCAAGTATATAGTTATCAAATCTGAATTATTAATAGGTTATAATCATCCATTTCTTCAAATCATAAGTTATAACATAAGAGTTTGAAAAGAAAAGATTATAGTTTTGTTCGTAGTGGAATATCTAAGAGTTTCCCTACTGGGAGCCAAATCCATAAGAGCAATCTAAACAAGGGCATGAAGAGTCATGCGTGTCACATCCACCCAGCTAGTAGCCTATTCATGGTACCCGAGTGTGTGATCTACAGCCCCAAAGATTAGTTCGAGGAAATCAACCTCCAGCATTTACAATAATACAATCAAGAACATAACTAAATCAATCTTTAATTATTATAAATGAATAATCAAGAGAATATTCAAAAAGAGTTTACAATATAACCAGAGTGCAGAAAATGATACCAAAAAAATAAATCAAATGTAGAGTGAAGTGGAAAATCACTTTACAATAGCAGCGGAAAAGAAGATCAAATTTTAAAAGGAAATTACAACCAATTCCAAAAATGGAAGAAAAAAACTAAATCTAAACTAATGTCTCTTTTAGCTTAAATAAAATTCGTCTAAATTTATAAGTCTCAATATCCCAGTGTCGTTGCACTAGCTCCAAAGTATGACTAATCCTAGTACGCTCCACAGTCACCTTGGTAGTCTTCACTGTCATAGTCATAACAGCTATTAGCTTGGGAGTAGTATGAGTCATCCAGGGTAATCTCATATAGTTGTCCTTTATAGTCTTCAGTATCTGTAGATAGATCAAACAACATTGTTCCAAAAAGGACGATTTCAAAAGAACTTAACAAGATAGTTTATTCCACAATAACACATATAACATGATAGCAAAACATATCAGAGACAGTCATGCAAGTTGCTTCTAGCTCTATATATGTTGGTCTCTAGTGGCAGGCATGCTTTAAGTCATAGCACCATACTCCTCTGGGTAGGTCTCAAATCACTCTCCCTCAACCATTTCGGTATCTTGGGTTCTCAGGTGGTACTTGGGTCCTGCATCTCTCTCGGACATTCCATGGCTGGGGTTTAGGTCACCGCTCTCTCACATCACAATTGGTTTAAGTATTGGCGCATGTCAAGGTTAATCTTAGCCCAATGCAAGTCATCTACTTAGTTATATCAAGTCAGGGTTGGATACTTCCATTCCTGGCCTCTCGTGATCATTTCCGGTATCCTTCCCACTAGAGTCATCATATCCTACGAGTACAACCAACTAGGACTACAGACTCATTAACCCTATTGGTCATCCACAAATACTAAACGGGAAGCTCTCATGTCCTCTCACGGGTTGGTTACCGGTCTTGAGCGCCCATGAACCCAAGTCTACTACAGCAACCCTACCAACGAATGTCCCCCACAATGTGATTCATGTCCTCTCACGGGTTGGTTACTAGTCTTGAGCGCCCACAAATCCCCATTGCTGCCACGGGTCACCCGGTCTCAATTCCCTTCCGAATTGGGTCTGATATAACAGGGTATTCCTAGCCAAACACTACTAGACAAGCCCTAGGTATGTCAACCAATAATCAGGGAAAGAGTCAAGGGGCACCATAGGAAAATGTCCCATACCACCTCCATTGGTGTCCAAAGACAGAAATTTCAAAAGGACATTCCCCATTCTCCAATTATAACTTAGGCAAACACATTCCAAATCAGTCATTTCATAAACACAACTGACGAATCGTCACATAGGTAAATAATCAATCATTCATAATCAAAATAACAATTGAATCACATGACCAAGTCTTACTGTAGTTACAATAATTACAGCAGAAATGTAACTATAAGAAAGTCATGAAAATAATAGTATGATCATGCAATTTAAATATAAGTAAACATGCATTATAGGTTATTTGGGAACAAACGTCCTTACCTTAGTTAATCTCAAAAATCTCCGAAGAAAAGAATGAGGACAGGTCCAAAGTTAGCAAACAAACCCTAAACATACATAGGTTAAGCATTAGGAACAAACCCTCGAAGATTTGAAGTGAAACAGATCAAAACAGGCCAACCTTGCTATCACTGACTCTGTTGGTCTGTCACTTGATCCGTCATGTGATCGACCAACAAACAGTGTTTTGTCACGAATAGAAACCCTAACTTTTTATCCAAAACTCAACTTCTGGGATTCGAAACACTCTGAAATTTTAAGGGAAACTTTAAAACAGTAAACTAAGACTATGTAGCATAGATTAGGCATCAACAATGATCATAAGAGTAAAATTCTAACTTAATCAAAAGTTTGCTTTTATCGAAATCAATCCGTGAATTCTACAGAAAGGCTAGAGAGAATGAGAATTTACTCTAGAAAGAAAAAAATAGTAGATCATAGATAGAAATAATCATAGGAATGTATATTGCATGCTTTAGAAATCAAAAACCTAAAATGGATATTCAATCATGAAGATCACACTTGATTTCCCTTCGAAATCATCATGTGGAGATTCACAAGGTTATAGAGTGTATGGAGATCCCCTATAGAACAACAAAGATTGGGGGATCAATCATGGGGATGACATAAGATCATCCTCCCAAACATAGAGAATAGAAGAATTCGAAAGGATAGTAGATGAAGTGGGAGTAGCAGTGAATACCAACCTTAAGAAAGAAGATCCGCCAAAAATCTTTGCGGATTTGATGAGGATCTTCCAAAATCCAATGTGCATGCTTGAGAGAGGTTTCCCACGTTCTCCAAAGGCTTAAAAACAATATGGGGCTGATTACCACGAAGTTATAATATAAAGAGCATAAACAACCCTAAAAATTATAAATTACACATAAGCCCCTGTCATTGTTGGTCAATTAGGTTGGTCTATAAGGTGATCAACCAACCCTGATAACAAGACCAAAAACAGGGTTTTCAAGCTCCAAACCTCAAAATTCCATAGGGGCTTCTCCCAACTCAAACAAGTGGCTTACCTAGCATTGAGGGACCTTCCAAAACATGTCCAACTATGGCTCAAGTCCATCCATCAAGCTCTTCTTCATCAAAATGCATTTTCTTCCCCAAATCAGATAGGGTTTCCACATAGGGATCTCCATCATCAATCTCCATGGGTTTTGGGTCAAACACCATGTCTTCCACTAAGATGGCCCACAATTGCCTTCTACCTTCACTTTGGGTCTTCGGACCAACAAACAAATGGATTTCCGGGTTAGGATTTGGGTTGGATTTCACGATGTGTGTCCACTTCTTCTCCAGTTGCTCCCTTAAGAAAGTTTGCCAATGATGAACCCTCCACTTGGAAGGAGTCCTCATAAGCTGTAGTATATTCTAATAGAAATATATATAAAAGGAATGAGTTCAACATAACTTAGTGAGGTCACCTCAACATCATATCATGCATTCGTTCACAGGATTCCACACCACACATATAGCATGAATATCGATAATGTAATTAATGATAATGATGTGATATATGAATGATTATGATACTATGCTCCTAAATCTATCATGAGGTCTCTATAGAAGACACGCATTAAGTCATACACCAGTCTCCTCTAGGTGGTCTCATTCGCTCTCCCTCAACAATCATTATATCTTGGTTTCTCCGCGATTGTTGGGTCAACTTACATCAATTTGTGGCTGGGGTATAAGTCAACACTCTCTCACATCACCGTTGGGCATGAGAACTAGCACATGTCGAGGATTACTCTAGGCCCAATGCACAGTCATACGGTCTCGTACTACATATGGTCTAGATACTTCCCCTATGGCACCAACCAACTCAATTCAATATCCTTTTCTACTAGAGTCATCGTATCCTATGGCACCAACCAACTCAGACTACATTGACTCTTAACCCTTTTGGTCATCCACATATAATGGACATGACGCTCTCCATGTCCTCTCAGGGCTTGGTTACCGGTCTTGAGCTCCCATGAACCCTTATCTATTATATGCAACCCTACCATATCATGATGGTAGTGGGCCTGCTTGATGCTCACAGGACTCAGCCACTGACATCACGGATTAAACCAGTTTCAATACCAAGGGTAGTAGTACTCATGAGGTTACCTAGCCAAACACTTCTAGATACATAGCATCACCTTTCATTCTCACAAAGCCACGCACATAATCACAAAATAATAAATATTAAAGCAAGGCAAGATATCAAAAATAAAAATTAATTAACATCATTAAACATGCAATATAAGGTTAAGTATATTCCTCACCTTTAAATTCGATTTCATTCTCCAAAATCCCAAATTTCACTCTCACAAGTCAGTGATTTATATCAAAATAAACCTAATCATGTAAGAGAATTAATAAATATATATTAGAAGTCAAATGGGTTTCAAAAGGTATCCCAAAACCATCCCACAAAAGCCCAATTAGACAACTAGGTTCAAAACCGTCGTTCTCAACCTAGTTTGGTGAAAAGTCATTATTTCGCCTCTGATTCAAAGTCGAATTGAAATGAAACTTTGGGTAAGTCTAATTGGTAGGAATAGGGTCCTAAGGGTATCTTAAATCTGACCCAATTCATTCTAAATCAAAAAGGCCCAAATTTGGCTCATTAAATCGCCCGCAAGGGTCTTAGAGAGTCAAAACGCAAAATCTTTTGCGACGATTCGCACCAACCACTCACATACTAGAGGGAAGCATTAATACAACTATTTAAGATCAATAAACCCTAACATGCTTCCACTACTAAAATCTCACATTCAAAGTGGAGAAAACCCCACAAAACTATGTTTAAAGAAGAGGGTTTAAGGATTCTTACCTCTTTCGATGTTCTCGCGACGATCTGGGTCACAAAGCACCTTTGGTTGGATGGAATATACTTTTCTACTTAGTTTCTCCTTTTCTCCAAGTCCAAGCCTCAGCCCCACTCTAGCATTAGAAAATGCGTTTAGAGGTGAGTTAAAACATAAAATAGGGTTTTAAAACCCGAAATCCCAATTCAGTCCCGTAATTGAAAAATGGGTGGGGGTTGGGGCGGTCGACTGGTCCAATCAACCAGTCCATGTTTGACCCCCCATTAAGGGTCCGATTCGGGTGATTTTTGGCTTCAATGAAGGTCTTTCGATTATCTACTCTTGGATATATTTACCTCGTCAATCGGACTCTCCATCACCAGTCTATGGACATGAAAAAATTGTCTTTTAACGCCATCATGATTGACCTTTTCTCTCCTCTTAAACTCTAGGAGAGATGTCGAGTTATCATTAGGGTCATCCACAATCATTGAGTCCACTTCTGAACTTTGGGGCTTGACTAGAATGGCCCATAGTTGTCGCCGACTTGAGGCCTGGGTTCGCGGTCCTAAAACCATGGGTTAAAGGGTTAGAAATCCGGGGGATTTCGCAGAAATAGACACAAATATTTTTGATGAACTAGGATAGAATCTAACAAGAAAATTGAGCAGCAAGATTCTCTTAAATGGAATCTAGTTGAGAATTTGCTACACTGAATCAAAAATATAATCTAAGCCTCCTAACTAGATCAAAACAAAGGTTAACCTAGTCAGTAGGCTTCGGGGCTTGTGTTATGGATAAACCA
Organism: Hakea prostrata; assembly: GCF_041222555.1. NCBI lineage: Eukaryota > Viridiplantae > Streptophyta > Magnoliopsida > Proteales > Proteaceae > Hakea > Hakea prostrata. The sequence goes on from NW_028291252.1 coordinate 64,828, forward strand.
CCCATCTACCGGTTTATACCGATCAATCGGTGGGCTAAGCATAAAGTAATATTGAGCCACCTATTACACTCATTTCAAATCGTGACCATCAATAAGAATTAAACATCCAAAAGATCAGGTGAAATCAAGACAGAGGCTGAGACCTATAAATACGAGAAAGAAAAATGCAGAGGTAGGACACTTCTTATTACAAAAACTAGTCTACAACTTTTCCCGCTTCTTAAAACTTTTGACCTTTAGGTTCTTCAGAGCTCTAGAACTCTTTCAATTCAAGCCTACTGACTTGATCATCGGAAAGAAGAACACTGCAAGCTGATCAACTTTGTTTCTAACATTGTTTCAAGATCAGCTGAACGCTAGCAGAAACTTGATCAGGAACAAAGAAGATTATTCAGTTTAGACTGGAATGATTGAGTTTGGTTAGGTCTACCTCCTTGGAATATTTGACACCAACAGGAAAGCTATCAATGGATCCCATTTTTTAGAATTGTGGTGTTGCGTCTAGAACTTCTTCGAGGGCCGGATATTGAGATGACCACCTTAAGAGCTCTCCAGCCAAGTTGGAATAACTGGGATGCCTGCACACTCAAAGAAAGCAAGAACGGTCCGGCCTAGTTTTTGCCGGGGAACCACCTCCGACGCTCAAGTCAGCCTAGGCAACAATAAGAGTTCTTGAGAGAGTTCTCAAAAACGTAATGGGTAATTACTCAGATGAAAGTTCCCGTACCTTTCTCCATGTAGGAGGTGGGTTTATATAGAGGTTACCTGGAGGCGGCGCTTCCTTGAGTTTCGGATCAGCCGTTGGAGAGTGAGCGGAGTGTCCTTGGAATAACGGCTCCTTCTTTGTCGCACCAGATAGAGCCGTTAACTGTTGACTCATCTCCCCAATTCTCGAAACGGCTCTTACTGAGTAGTTATCTGTAACTAACTCTCTTGACCTAGCCATCTTCTTCAACGTCTCTCTTGGACTTAGTCCAAATGGGCTTCTTGAGCTTATTCCATGCATGTTCCCTGAAGGGGTGAATATGCTTCCTCCCGAGAGGTTTTTTGTGCCTCTCAAGGGAGAACACTATTCCTCCCGAGTCTTCAGAATAATCATGTCCCGAGGGGGTTTTCTGTGCTTCTCAAGGGAGAACACTATTCCTCCCGAGTCTTCAGAATAATCATGACCCGAGGGGGTTTTCTGTGCTTCTCAAGGGAGAACACTATTCCTCCCGAGCATGCAGAAGACACATGTCCCGAGGGGGTATGTGTTTTACTCTAGAAGGGATTCTCAGAATCCTCCTAAGAGGATTTCCCTTAAGAAGACTTCTCTATCTCGAGTGGGTGTGTACGTTCGTCTCGGGGGGCCCCTTAGGCTATATTTTCTCCACAACAGAGCCCCCCATTCCGTGCGATCGGTCTCCCGAGTGTATGGAATGCTTTTCTCACACCACTTTGAAGGTTTTTTCTTTTGAAGAAATTCCAATGCGTCGTCTTGAATGATAGCCCTCATTTCTCTAAAGTCTCGTCGAGTCGGGAAGCCCCCAGCCGGGTTCTCCGAGAGATGCCATTGCCTCTATTAAGGGTGTCATGCTCTTCAAGCCGTTCAGCCCACTTGACCCTTGACTGTACCGAGCCTCTTGAAGAAGAAGAAACTAGAGATAGCTTCGAGAAGAAGACTTCAATAGTTCGGGGAACTCCAAAAATTGAGCGAGAAGCAAACATGGTTGAGGTGATCCTTCGTCCTCCTGAAAAACAAGATTGATGTACTCCTGGGTCTTTATTCCAGATAAACTGCCCGAATGGGGTCCCGAATGTGTAGCCTTGGAATAGTCCTTTGAGAAATTCCATCTTATGAGAGCCTTACTTAGACTTTCATGAGAAATGGAGAAATTCTCCCGAGTGGCTACCCGAGTTAGGTCTCGAGTGTGACGCCTTTGAGAAATTCCATCTTATGAGAGCCTTACTTAGACTTTCATGAGAAATGGAGAAATTCTCCCGAGTGGCTACCCGAGTGAGGTCCCGAGTGTGACGCCTTTGAGAAATTCCGTCTTATGAGAGCCTTACTTAGACTTTCATGAGAAATGGAGAAATTCTCCCGAGTGGCTACCCGAGTGAGGTCCCGAGTGTGACGCCTTTGAGAAATTCCATCTTATGAGAGCCTTACTTAGACTTTCATGAGAAAAGGAGAAATTCTCCCGAATGGTTACCCGAGTGTGACGCCTTTGAGAAATTCCATCTTATGAGAGCCTTTCTTAGACTTTCATGAGAAGTGGAGAAATTCTCCCGAGTGAGGTCTCGAGTGTGACGCCTTTGAGAAATTCCATCTCATGAGAGCCTTCCTTAGGCTTTCATAAGAGGTGGGGAAATTCTCCCGAATGGCTACCCGAGTGAGGTCCCGAGTGTAACGCCTTTGAGAAATTCCATCTTATGAGAGCCTTTCTTAGACTTTCATGAGAAGTGGAGAAAATCTCCCGAGTGGCTACCCGAGTGAGGTCCCGAGTGTGACGCCTTTGAGAAATTCCATCTTATGAGAGCCTTTCTTAGACTTTCATGAGAAATGGAGAAATTCTCCCGAGTGAGGTCCCGAGTGTGACGCCTTTGAGAAATTCCATCTTATGAGAGCCTTTCTTGGACTTTCATGAGAAGTGGAGAAATTCTCCTGAGTGGCTACCCGAGTGAGGTCCCGAGTGTGACACCTTTGAATAATTCCATCTTATGAAAGCCTTTCTTGGTTTTCATAAGAGGTGGGGAAATTCTCCCAAATGGCTACCCGAGTGAGGTCCCGAGTGTAACGCCTTTGAACTCTCTTGGGTTCTTTGTTGATTTGAAGAGTGCTCCTGGGTTCTTAAGCTTGTTAAGAACTCTCCTAGGCTCTTCGTAAGAATGCTCTTGGGTTTTTGTGAAGAAATGCTTGTGTCTTCTTCGCTATAACTTTCTTTTCAAGAAAAAGGATGTCAAAAATGGAGACGTAGACTTTATTGAGAATCAAATGGTCTTTCGACTTGGTTGCAAATGGTGCATATCTGGACTAACTCTACTGATAGAATTTTTGAAGATTCATGGAATTCCAAGTTCGATCAATTGTCTCACCCGTGGCTAAGCTTTTTGGCTTGTATGTCCCTGGTTTCATCTCTTGTTCGACGAGATATGGCCCTTCCCATGTGGGTGAGAGCTTGCCTTGGTTTCTTGGGTCTGATGCTGCAACTTTGCGGAGCACTAAGTCACTCGCACGATGTCTTCTATTTTTTACCCGAGCATTGAAGTATCCAGCTACTCGGTTATGATATTTGTGATTTTGGTATTCTAACCTGCTCCGCACTTCATCTATTAGATCAAGATTGCTCTTCAAGCCTTCTTCGTTTGCTTCTTCATTGAAGTCTGTATATCTCTTTGAATCTGCCAATACCTCCATTGGGACAAGTGCTTTTGTGCTGTAGGTTAGCTGAAAAGGTGTTTCTCCCGTAGGGGTTCTGGCCGTGGTGCGATATGACCAAAGAACGCTTGGTAGTTCTTCAACCCATTTGGTCCGACTTGTCTCCAGACGCTGTTTTATTCCATTCAAAAGCGTCCGATTGGTTATCTCAACTTGCCCATTGCTCTGTGGATACGCCACGGATGAAGTTCTATGTTCGATGTGATATCTTTCACAAAAATTCTTGAAGCCAACCCCGACAAATTGCTTTCCATTGTCGGTCACAAGGATCTTTGGAATTCCAAATCTATAGATGATCATTTCTTGAAAGAACTTCTCCATTTGTTTCTCAGTAATGGATGAGAGAGGTTCGGCTTCCACCCACTTAGTGAAATAGTCGATTGCCATGGTTAAATATTCTCTATTGTTGGCGGCCTTAGGGAGCTTTCCCACCAAATCCCCACATGGCGAAGGGAATCGGACTGGAGACAGATGTAAGAGGGACAGCCGGAGTCTTCGGAACAGATGCATGAAGTTGACATTGCTTGCATTTTCTGACATAGTCCACGGCATCTTTCTGAATAGTCGACCAATAAAGGCCTTGGCGTATAATTTTATGGGCCAAAGCCCGACCTCCCATATGTGCTCCACATATTCCTTCGTGTACCTCGGCTAAGGCATATTGAGCTTGAGAAGGGCCAACACACTTTAAGAGAGGTTGTGTGACCGATCTTCTATAGAGTTGATCCTCTATGATGGTGAACTTCACGGCTTGATTTTTAACTGCCTTAGCCTCCTTGATGTCTTCTGGAAGGATATCTTCTTCAAATATGATATTATTGGGTTCATCCAACTAGGCTCTTCTTCAATATCCATCGCTTCGACTTCCCGAATGCTAGGAATTTCCAACTGTTCAATATAAACAGCTGAGCCTAAGGTTGAGTACTTGGATAAAGCCAACTTGGATAACTCGTCTGCTAATTCATTTTCCTTTCTCGGAATTTGCTTTATTTCAAGATGATCAAAATAATGGCGACAATCGTCAATTTTGGCTAAGTAATTCGCCATTCTGGTTTCCTTTGCCTCGTACACGCTGCGAACTTGATTCACGATCAACTGAGAATCACTTCGGACTTCCAATTCTCGGACTCTTAGGGCTCGGGCAAGTCTTAGTCCTACTAGAAGGGCTTTGTACTCGGCCTCATTATTAGAGGCTTTGAAGTTGAATCTTAAAGCATAATGAATAGTCAATCCATTCAGTCTGATTAGCATTAACCCTACTCCACTCCCCGAAGAGTTGCTCGAGCCGTCAACATATAAAGTCCATAACTCCTGACCGGGTGGATCTTCTACTCCCGAACTGGGCATGCTATTCTCAAGAACAAAGTCGGCTAAAACTAGTCCTTTTATAGCTGGATGAGTTCTGTACTCGATTTGGTATTCGCTTAACTCAATGGCCCATGTTACCATTCTTCCTGCTAAGTCTAGTTTCTGTAGTATCTTCTTCAACGGGAAGTTGGTCAAGACTACAATTGGATGAGCTTGGAAGTATGGTCTAAGTTTCCGAGATGCGACTACAAGGGCTAAAGCTTGTTTGTCCACATCCGGATATCGCGTCTCGGCATCTACTAGAACATGACTTATGAAATAAATAGGGTTTTGCGAAGTACCTTCTTCTTTTACTAACACCGCGCTTACTGCCGCTGGAGAAATTGCTAAGTATGTGAATAGTTGTTCTCCCGTTGAAGGTCGGGCTAAGAGAGGTGGAGTCCCGAGCTTCTCCTTTAACTTCTCAAATGCTTTCTGACATTCATCGGTCCATAAGGTATCCTTTTCCTTCCCGAGGTCTTTAAGAGCCTTGAAGAAAGGCAAACATTTCTCACCCGATCTAGAGATGAATCTGTTTAAGGCAGCTACTCTTCCGGTTAGGCATTGAATATCCCTAATCGTTTTTGGTGACTCCATCTCGAGCAAGGCTTTGATTTTTTCTGGGTTGGCCTCAATTCCTCGTTGGGATACAATAAATCCAAGGAATTTTCTGGAAGAAACTCCGAACGCGCTCTCTGGATTTAGCCTCATCTGATATGTTCTTAAAGTACCAACGACTTCTTCAAGATCTTCCACATGACTTCTTTGGACAATACTCTTTATGAGCATATCATCCACATATACTTCCATATTCCTTCCGATTTGGTCTTTGAAGACTTTGTTTACCATTCTCTGATAAGTGGCCCCAGCTGCGTTCTTCAACCCGAAGGGCATTACTTTGTAGAAGTAACTTTCTCGATCTGTCATGAAGGCCGTATCCCTCTCGTCCTTGGGATTCATCATAATCTGATTATATCCCGAGTAAGCGTCCATGAAGCTTAATACTTCATGTCCTGTCGTGGCATCGATCAAAAGGTCGATCCAGGGAAGTGGATAGCAATCCTTTGGGCATGCTTTATTCAAGTCTGTGTAATCCGTACACATTCTCCATTTGCCGTTGGCTTTGTTCACCATTACTACATTCGCCAACCAAGTTGGACATTCTATTGGTTTTATGAAACCCAATTGCTCTAGCTTCTCCACTTCGTTTCTGATGGCAGCATGTTTCTCGAGCGAAAAATTCCTTCTTTTTTGGATCATTGGAATTGCATCGTCCCCGATCCATAAGTCGTGTCTCTGCAACTCTTCGATCTATTCCGGGCATGTCTTCGGCCGACCATGCGAATACATCTAGGTTGTTCTGGAGAAACTCGATCAATTCTTCCTTGAATTCTATAGGTTGTTCTGAACCGATCATAGTCCCTCTCTCGGGAAGATCCGGATGAAGTTGAATTCGCTCAAGCTTTTCAATAGGTTCGGCTCTCTGCATAGCTTCTTCATCCTGGTCATCCCTAATTTCAATACTCATTGTATTGCCCGATCTCTCGGTTCTTCTGACTTTCTTAAGATAATTCACATAACATTGTCTGGAGACTCGCTGATCAGAAGAGCACTCCCCGACTCCTGCTGTGGTTGGAAACTTCAACTTCATATGTGTTGGAGAAACCACCGCCCCTAAGGCATTAAGAGTTGGCCTCCCGAGTAAGACGTTGTAAGCTGAAAGGTCCCGAACCACCATGAATGTTGCTTGGACAACTGCATCCCGAGGGGAGGTCCCGATCCTTAGATCCAATTGGATGGTCCCTTCAGATATGGCGGACGACTCGGCGTACCCATATAAGTGAGTCCCGCAAGGAGTCATCATCTCGTCCTCAAACTTCAATTTCTTAAATGCTTCATAGGATAGTAAGTCGGCAGAAGATCCCGTGTCTACAAGAACGCGGTGAACTTCCCGATTTGCCAATTTCACTCTGATAACTATTGCATCGTCTTGAGGAGAAGTGACGCCCTTGAGATCTTTGTCGGTGAAGGTTATTGGATCTGGGCATAAGTCATTTCTTCATTTTCTTGGCAACTGCATCGATCCAACGAACCGTCCTTTTGCTTCGCTTTCTTAATGGATTCTTCGGTTGGATTTCCCAAAACTATATAGATGGGAGAGAATTCCCGAGTGTCGGGTCTCTTCTCGGGATTCTTGTCTGCCCTCTCAGGACTTTTGGATCTGAGTCTTTTTGTTGATCTAGGTGGGGACTTCTCTCGATCTTGTCGCTTCTTCTGAAGATACTTTTCAAGATGCCCTTCTTGGATGAGTTTCTTGATCTCGATCTTTAGATTTCTGCACTCATCCGTATGGTGGCCGTAGTCTTTGTGAAAGCGGCAATACTTTGTCATATTCCTATCTTCAGGTCGGGCTCTTATCTTGCCCGACCACTTCAAGTTTTCTTTTCTCTGATCTGTAATAGAATTTCTGACCTCTTAGTATTAAGAGGTGTAAAGTCTCCATTGGCGAGTCTTTCTTTCCAACCTCCCTTTTTGTCATCTCTTGCCCAAGCATTTGAATTCTGACCTCTTTCTCCATAATTCTTCTTTTCCTTTATGCCTCTCGTAGACTCTTCTCGGGCTTCAATAACTTCTGCAACTGTTGCTGTTTTTGACATTTCTTAAGAAGTGCTCCATAAGTCTTTGGCTTGTCTTGGAGCAATACTTCAAGCAAACGTCTTTGGGTTATTCCACTCCATAATGCATTGTACGCCACCGTATCATCCAATTCTTCAACCTCGATAGCTACTTTATCGAGTCTGAGAAGATAGTCTCGAACATACTCATTTGGTTTCTGCCTAATGGCAAAGAGGTTATCTGCGGTCTTCTTACTCCCGATGCAACTTCGGAATCGGGCAATAAACTTCCTCCCGAGTTCTCGGAAGTTTTGGATGGATCTTGGCTGTAGGCTAGAAAACGACTTTATAGCCGGGCCTTTGAGAGATGCCAGGAAAGTTCGGAATAATGGCTCATCCTCTTGGCCAATCATGGCCATAACAGACTTGAAATAACTAATATGTTCACGAGGATTAGACTTACCTTCATAAGGAGTAAACGTCGGCATGATAAAGTTAGGTGGAAGATGTGCTCTCATGACTTCTTCTGAGAAAGGTTCTCTGTCAACCACGTCATAGTCGTCGTCTATGTGAAATCCCGCCTAATCCTAACCTTGCTACTGTGCCAAATCCATACCTACCATATGCATTATTCGATTTATTCTCTGTCGACTGTCGTATGAGTTGCCTAGTTTTGTTTGGTAGAAGTTCACCCCGAAGCTGATCTTTTCTCTCCTCTATTTCTTCTTGTGCCTTTTATTTCCCTTTGATAGGAGGGTGATCTTAAGTAATTCCCATGACTGATCCTCCTATCCCTGCTGTTCTAGAGTGGACCTCCATACACCCTATAACCTTGTGTTTTCCCCACATGATGATTTCGAAGGGAAATCAAGTGTGATCTTCATGATTTGTTAGTCCTTCTAATTATTTCAAGACTTCAAGCTTTTCATCCCCTGTTCCTCAATCAAAGGTTAGTAATCTCTCTTGTATTGTATTGATCTACTTTTACTATGTTTTACCCTTTGTGATTGAGATTTAGAAGAAGATGTTGCATCCTTGCAACCATCTCTGTACAATCTCTTTTCATTTTTTTCAGTTTTATGATCTTCATATTGATCTTTACCATGATCCTTATGAAATCTTCATAAAGCCATGATCTTACTTTACTCTTACTATGTTTTATTCTTTGTGATTGAGACTATGAAGAAGATGCTGCATCCTTGTGAAGTCTTTATGAAGCCATTATCATACTTTTGATTTGATTTCAAGGCATGTTAGATTTATCCCTTGTTTTCTTACAAAAGTTTTATTGTTAATTGTTTTCCGAAGATTTTTGGAGAAGAAAAGTCAAGATAAAAGCAATGTCCTCCATCTCCTTAGAAGCCTAGTACTCTCCCAATTTCGAGGACGAAATTATTTTAAGAGGGGGAGAATGTGTCATCCAACCCAAACCTAGCCCGGGATACCCTATTTGTTTTGGGATAAAGAAAGACTTGTTTAATGTTAGACCTTGAAGTTGGACCTTGATTTCAATGTTGTTATCCTTGAAAGCCTTAGGAGGCCATATCCGGCCTTATCCTTACCCTGACCTGGCCCGGAATTTGTATTTTCTGTTGATCCAATGACCCGAAGTGGTGGGAAAAGTCCTTGTGTACCCTTTTGGTTGATGATTTGGTGTCGGAGCCCAAGCCCATGGACATTGACGATGATGACCCTCACTTGAGAGCATTGTCAGTGTTAGTTTTGAATCTGTGCACCGAAGAGGGGTGAATTATTTGGTAGACCTAATGAACACCTATGCACAATCCAAAAGTATTTCCCGAAACTAGACTTCTTTATGGACTTGTAGGAGAAAACCCCACCCAATTTGACCCCATATAGCCCTCCAAATCCCTATCCGAAGTTGCTGAACTATGTCTGGCAAATCCTGCTTGCGCATCGAAGAAGGTGAGCTTAGTTGGTAGACCTAATGAACTCCCATGATTGATCCAAAGGTATTTCTGGAAACTAGACTTCTTTATTGACTTTTAGGAGAAAACCTCACTCAATTTGACCTTGTATAGCCTTCCGAATCCCTGTTCAAAGTTGCTGAATTATTCTTGAGAATTCTGTTGAAACTGCTATTGGTCGATACTATTGGTCGATACTATCAACCAAAGGTAACGACCAACAAGCCCAGAATCGTGAAAAAGGTGCTTTTTGGATATTCCTTTCTCCTTTTTAAGTGAAACCTCGAACCTAAATCATTATTTCACTCATTTCAACATCTGAGAACGTGGGAAAGCTCCTCTAAGCCTCCTCCTTGGCTTGAGTGTTGATCTTCTTCAAGAATCATTGTCTCTCTTCTCTAATCTCTTCTCCAAGGTATGTAATCTCTCACTCTCTCTCTAATCTACTTCTACCTCATCTTGTTCTTGCTATTGAGTTCGTGAAGAAGGTGCTGTAACCTTACTACACATGTTAAGCTGAGAGAGATCAGAAAACCTATTTCTTATAACCTTCTTCTCTGTCTCAGCTTTCTCTACTTCTTAAGGCCTTCTCTACTTCTTACCTTCTACCTTGTCTTCTTCTCCAACCCCTATCTTGAATCAGAACACAAACCCAGCAAGTCACTCACTGATTTAGCAAAGATTTATGGCCCTCTGATGACTATGAAGCTCGGTCACCACAGTTGATTCTTCAGCAGCCACAGCCCAAGGACTTCTCCAAACCCACGACCAAGCACTTGCTGGTTGAACAGTTGTGAATGCAGTTCGAGCACTGGACCACCATCAAGTTTCTATGGTATGGCTTTCTGTTTCTCCACGCTGGAAAAACCCTTACAAGCTTTGTCATCATCAGATCTTTCTCAACCCCTGAAACTTGATCTTTGGTGAATCTCTGCAGCACCTTATGATTCAGCAACTCCTTGATCATGTTCGTGAAAATGCCCAACTGAGTCGAGCTATTGTTGCTGGTCAAGCTGCCTTTGCCACAACCCTGAACTTGTTGTCCAACATTTCTATTTAATCCTCTCTTTGAAATCATTAGACCTTCAAGGAGGAGTTGCGGCTCCAGTTCATTGGTGGGTCTAAGGCTTAAAGAAATCCTATTGTTCACCTTCGCATGTTTCTCTTTTGAGGCTGCTTATTAATGACTCAGCCCCCAAGAACAAAGCAACCAACCTCTGCAGTTTCACTTGACCTGAATGTTCTAAGTGATGGAACCTTAAAGATGCTTTCAGAATCATGTTATGTGCCTCATCCTGATAAGGAAGAAACTGGGGGGAGAGCTTGGTGTTGATGCAAGGGGAAACTCCGGCAGAAACTCCCACCAGGCCCGGTTCCTCTTTCAGTCATTGGTAATCTATTCTCCCTTCTCTAACCTACTCCAAATTACTCCTACTTTTGCTGCTGAGGTTAGGAAGAAGGTGCTGCAACGTTGCAACCACCCCTTCTACAACCTCTTTTGTTTTGAATAAACCCTTTCATATCATATTCATGCTATGATTATTATGCATAATGTTCTTGCCTTCTTACTATGATTTTCTTCATAAAAACATGAATCCTTTGCCTAATCTGATTTCTTTAAATAGGGCTTATTATATGTTAGTATGTACTCTAATTTACTGCCCATCATTTCCCTAATTCAATTCCTAAGTTCTCTTGCAATTGTAATGGTTTTCATTGAAGAACATGATTCTTGCAAGTTTGAACCTAGGACCTCAAATTGGGGGTTTTCAATTCGACCATTGGATCATGTTAATTCTTGCTACGTAGTCTCCTGCTACTATTCTTAAGCATCCCTCCAAGTTTCGTATCGATCTGAGACCCGAAAGACCAATTTTGAACCAAAACCTAAAAAGCCCACTTGGTGTCCGAGAGTCTATTGGTCGATACTATCGACCCAATGTATCGACCAACAAGGTTGTTGTCAAAAACTTTTTCCCAGTTTTGATCCGTTCGATCTCCAATTGTTTTGATTTCTTCTCTAATCCTTCATGTATGTTTGTTTAGGGCTTTAAGAATATAATTGGGCCATTCTCTTGTGACTTCGGATCATCTTTTTCACAATTTGAGGTAAGGACGGTTATTGCCATTTAACATAGACTGTATGACTTTTACACTGTTGTTGGTAACTTAGTAGACTTAACTTATTAATTGATTTTAGACATCATATGACTACTGTAGTTACCTTATGACAGTAGCACCATGCTTAATTACTTGATTTATCATGTTCACTTAATCTTGTCATTTATTTATATACTGTATTATGATATGTTATGACATGTTTTCAATATGATAATGTATTGTTGATATGTAATGGATGGAAATAAGCATGTCATTGCTTAGGTATGATTTGGGATTGGGGAGTGCCCTACTGGTACTTCTGTCCTTGGACATCGGAGGGAATAGTATGGGATGTTCTCCGAAGATGCCCATCGACACTTTCCTGGATCATTGGATGACATACATAGGACTTGTCTAGATGTATGGCTAGGATGTCCCTATCATATCAGACCCGATTCGGAAGGGCATTGAGACCGAACAACCCGTGGTAGTAGTGTGGATTTGTGGGCGCTCAAGACCGGTAACCACTCCGTGAGAGGACATAAATTGCATTGCGGATACCCGAAAGGGGCCATTTATTGGTAGGGTTGCAAATGGCTAGACTTGGGCTCATGAGCGCTCAAGACCGGTGAAATGATCCGTGAGGGGACGTCAGAGCTTCCCGTTTACCATTTGTGGATGACCAATAGGGTTGATGAGTCCGGTGAGTAATATCCGTGACTCTAGTGTGAAGGATATCGGAAAGGATTCCGAGAGGGGAGGAATGGACGTATCTGGAACTGACATGATATGATTAAGTAGATGACTTGCATTGGGCTAGGCTATACCTTGACATGTGCCAATACTTAGACCAAATGGTGATGTGAGAGAGTGGTGACCGAAACCCCCAACCATGGATTTGTCTGAGAGGGATGCAGGACCCAATTCCCCCAGGTGATGAGTGACTGAGACTACCTAAAGAAGTATGGTGCTTTGACTTAAAGCATGTCTACCATAGAGACCAGCATACTTAGAGTTAGAATCATATTTGCATCTTATGTCTCATATCATCTGCATCATTTCATGATTGATATCATATGGCTTATGTATCATGGAATAACTTTCCTTGCTGAGTTCTTTTGAACTCACTCCTTTTTGCAACATATTTTGTTAGACTTTTTTGCAGGTACTCCTACTCTTGACTGTGACGGTCAACACTTTGAGGACTAAGTTGGTGACTCATACCACTTTGGCTACGGTAACTATATCGGTGAAGGCTATCAGTTCAAGACTCATATTTGTCAAGAGTAGATCCGGCCTGACTTAGTTTCTTATGATTATGTTATTGAGGAGACATTGTATAAGTTAGAAGAAACTGTAACTTAGTTGCTTACCTATTTATTTTCCTTCTTTGGAGATTTGGTTGTAACCTTTACCTTATTTCGATCTACCTTCCGCACAGTTGTCTTTTGATTTGGTACTTGTTATTCCGCACTCTGATGTTCTTTATGATCCTTCTGTGATCATTTCTTAACTTTTATTATTAGATTACTTGAATACTATAAATTGTTCTTGCTTTTGATTATATTATTGTGATAAGTGGATATGATCGTTCCTAAACTAGATCTATTGGGCTGTGGATCACTCCCGAGTAACCCAGATAGGGTACCCCCTGGGTGGATTCGGGGCGGGATGTGACAGTCTAAGTCCCAATCATCAAGCCTTCTCTCCATGGCATCTAATCTTCTCCCGAGACCATGCGCCTCTTGACGTTCTTGCGGAGACCGAACCCTTCCGAGATCGGAATATTGGGAAGTTGGTCAATGAGAAGATCCATACTGACTGACCGATCCTCTCGGGTCATTAGATCTGGAATGGCCTCTTCCGGTGCTTTCACCTTCTTGTTCCCGAACTCTTTCATTTTTTCGCCCTTTTCTGGGTAAATCTTGAATTTGCCTGAGGCCAGCCAAACGGTTGAACACACTTCCCCTCGTCCGATCTCCTCGGGGAAGTGGTTCTTCAATACGAACTCCTTGAGATCTTTCTCCAACTCGTTCGGCTGGTCGTCTTGGTATTCTGGGATTTCTCCTTTCTTCATTCACCGGACGTTGCCTATCCCGAGTCTGTCGGACGGCTTCATGCCTTCGTCCTTCTTGGGAATTTCTGGCTAGTCCGAATGGTACCCCTGTCACATCCCGCCCTAAATCCACCAAGGGGATACCCTATCTGGATTACCCGGGGAGTGAATTACTGTCCCGCCGATCAAGTTTAGGAACGATCATAATCACTTAGCACAATAATATAATCAAAAGCAAGAACAATTCCTTATTTCCAAGTAATTCAATAATAAAAGTCGAGAAAGTACCTCAGAAGGATTCACAAATAACATCAGAGTGCGGAAAGGATTTCATTAGTATAAACAATCAAGTGTGAAATGGAGGGAGGAAACCCGTCCTATAATATTAGCTGAAGATGAAACGACTAAAAGTAAAGGTTACAACCGATTCGCCAAATAACAAGTGAAACAACTAAGCTATAGTCCCGACAATTCAAATAAAAGGTTAAAAAGGGAATGAGGCGACATCCCATCCCTAACACACAATATAAAACTGAACTAGTACAAAAAGTCCCGATCTCGGTCTACTCGTCTTTATCAACTGGTTCATCGCCACCAGTATGATACAAGTCTTCAACTCGGCCTCCGAGAGGGTTGTCTGCCACAGTCAACAGTGGTAGTACCTGCAGGAAAGTCTAACAAAGTATGTTGCAAAAAGGAGTGAGTTCGAAAGAACTCAGCAAGGAAAGTTATTCCATAATAACATAAATCATATGATGCGCAGCATAGCATGATGCAATATGATATGAGACATATGATGCAAATATGAATCTAACTCTAACTATGCTGGTCATCTAGGGTAGACATGCTTTAAGTCATAGCACCGTACTTCTCTGGGTCGTCTGTCACTCTCCCGTTCCATATCTTGGGAATGCCCGGGGAATATCGGTAAAGTCCTCAAAAAACCATGGTTGGGGATTTAGTCACCACTCTCTCACATCACCATTTAGTATAAGTATTGGCGCATGTCACAGTAAAGCCTAGCCCAATGCAAGTCATCTACTCAGTCATATCAACTCAGATCCAGATACGTCCATTCCTCGCCCCCGGCGATCCTTTCCGGTATCCTTCTCACTAGAGTCAACGTAATCCCGGATTACGGACTCATCAACCCTATTGGTCATCCACAAATAGTAAACGGGAAGCTCTCACGTCCTCTCACGGGTTGGTTACCGGTCTTGAGCGCCCGTGAGCCCAAGTCTATCCATTTGCAACCCTACCAATAAATGGTTCCCACAATGAGATTTATGACCTCTCACGGGTTGGTTACCGGTCTTGAGTGCCCACAAATCCCCCCTGCTACCACGGGTCGTTCGGTCTCAATGCCCTTCCGATTCGGGTCTGATACGACAGGGACATCCTAGCCAAACCACTAGACAGTCCTATGTATGTCATCCAATAACCCGGGAAAGAGTCGATAGGCACCTTCGGAGAACATCCCATACTATTCCCTCCAGTGCCCAAGGACAGAAGCGTCAATAGGACACTCCCCAATCCCAAGTTATACGTAGGCAATCACATATTCAAGTTCATCACTTCTCATGGATCCAATACATCTTCATAATACAAGTTAAATCATGATATTGAAATGAATCATCATAGACATAAGTAAGCAAGAATAGTAATGTAACATGACAAGAGTATAAAGATTTCAATACTACTGTTCTAGCACATATATCACAGTCTTATAACGATTAAAAGAAATCAAGAGATTCTATTCATAAATAAGAACATAAATCATAAGTTGATGATCTATATGTTTATGGAGATAATCATCCTTACCTTAGGTTGAGTTGATGATGAATTGAGAATACCAAGAATTAGTCCAAAAGAATTGTTAAGACCCTAAACAAACATCAATAATACGTTAGAGAAGAAGTCGGGAAGATCAGATGTCATTTGAGTCAAAACTGACCAAGGTTGCTGTCAGTAACAACTTTGGTCGATGGTTTTGGTCGATGGTATCGACCAAAATGATCGACCAAAATAATCCTCTGGCAGAATAGTGGATTTTGGTCAGAAATGAGTCTTCCGGTGTTCGGATCAATCTGAAACTTGGAGGCATACTTAACAACAGTAGTAGGACACTATAAATCAAGGAATTAACCCAATCCAATGGTCTAATTAAAAAGCCCCAATTTGAGCTATCAAGTTCAAGTGATAAACATCATGGCATGAGTTGGAATTGATTGCATTGATGAGGAATAGCATGCAATAGCTAGGGGAACTAATAGAAATTCGATTGGAATCATATGGCAATGTTAAACATGAACATTATACACTCTATAGCTCAGTTTGATATCAAATGGTATGATGTTAATAGGTAAATCATGGAATACATATGCTAGGCATGAGATATAAGCATTAGCATCAATGAATGGTTAAGGGAATCATGGATTGAGCATGAGTAGGCACTTGGAGTGGTGGTTGCAAGGTTGCAGCACCATTCCAAATGTCCCATCAGCAAGATGACAATAGGAAAGAGTAGGAAATGGTAGGATAGAGAGTGAAATGAAGAGTCATACCTTAGTGTAGAAGATGAAGGCAAGAATCAATGATAAACTAAGTGTCTTTGATGAGATACCCTTCACACTAACCAAGGAGCTGCTTTAGGAAGCTCTCCCCACGTTCCCAGGTGAGAAAAATGATTGCAAAAGGCTCAAGGCTCGAGGTCATATTAAATAGAAAAGGAATATTCCATGGAATCATTAACTTGGCAGATGGGGACATTTTGGTCGATGGTCCTTGGTCGATGGTATCGACCAAAATGATCGACCAAAATGTTTTCAGCAGAAAACTCAGGTTTAGAACAGCAACTTCAAGTAGGGATTTGAAAGGCTATACAAGGTAAAATTGAGTGAGGTTTTATCCTACAAGTCAATCAAGAAGTCTAGTTTCCAGAAATACCTTTGGATCAAGCATGGGAGGTCATTAGGTCCACCAACTAAGCTCACCTTCTTCGATGCGCAAGCAGGATTTGCCAGACATAGTTCAGCAACTTCGGATAGGGATTTGGAGGGCTATATGGTGTCAAATGGAGTGGGGTTTTCTCCTAAAAGTCCATCAAGAAGTCTAGTTTCAGGAAATATATTCTGATTGAGCACATGAGTTCATTTGGTATTTCAACTAATTCACCCCTCTTCGGTGTGCAGATTCAAAACTAACACTGACAATGTCCTCAAGTGAGGGGCATCATCGTCAATGTCCACGGGCTTGGGTTCCGACACCAAATCATCAACCAAAAGGGTCCACAAGTCTCATTTCCCCCACTTCGGGTTTTCGGACCTACAAACATAACAGGTCCCGGGCCGGGCCAAGGTAGGATAAGGCCAAACATTACAAATCTATCCTAAGGGAAAGGTCTGACATGGCTTCCTAAGGTTTTCAAAGATAATAATATTGAAACTAAAGTCCAACTTTAAGGTCTAATATCAGTCTTTCTTTATCCCAAAATAAAAAGGGTGTCCGGGCTAGGTTTGGGCTGGATGTTACAACCCCGACTTGATGGACTTAGCCACGAACTACTCCTTGGAGTTCCAACATTTGTTGTTGGACTTCTCTTTGCATATTCTGCAAATCGGCTACTATTGCTAGTATAGGAGGTTGACTTGAACCTCCCTCTCCAAATGGAGTTGGAATAGTTAATGGAGGAATCTCTGGAACTCCTTCTTGACCTTCCTTTGGAATAGGAATTTGTCGATTTGGAGAAGGGAGAGTTTGTTCTTCAACACGTCCGTTTTCTATCTCCCTTTCTCTCGCTCGAGTGAGAATTTGAGAACTTGTCCTCTGAGGTGTGGTACGTCTCGTCATGACTTTTTGTGACGCTTCCCACAGACGGCGCCAATTTGTTGCGTCTAGAACTTCTTCGAGGGCCGGATATTGAGATGACCACCTTAAGAGCTCTCCAGCCAAGTTGGAATAACTGGGATGCCTGCACACACAAAGAAAGCAAGAACAGTCCGGCCTCGTTTTGGCCGGGGAACCGCCTCCGACGCTCAAGTCAGCCTAGGCAACAATAAGAGTTCTTGGGAGAGTTCTCAAGAACGTAATGGGTAATTACTCAGATGAAAGTTCCCGTACCTTTCTCCATGTCGGAGGTGGGTTTATATAGAGGTTAACTGGAGGTGGTGCTTCCTTGAGTTTCGGATCGGCCGTTGGAGAGTGAGCGGAGTGTCTTTGGAATAACGGCTCCTTCTTTGTCGCACCAGATAGAGCTGTTAACTGTTGACTCATCTCCTCAATTCTCGGAACGGTTCTTACTGAGTAGTTATCTGTAACTAACTCTCTTGACCTGGCCGTCTTCTTCAACATCTCTCTTGGGCTTAGTCCAAATGGGCTTCTTGAGCTTATTCCGTGCATGTTCCCTGAAGGGGTGAATATGCTTCCTCCCAAGAGGTTTTCTGTGCCTCTCAAGGGAGAACACTATTCCTCCCGAGTCTTCAGAATAATCATGTCCCGAGGGGGTTTTCTGTGCTTCTCAAGGGAGAACACTATTCCTCCCGAGTCTTCAAAATAATCATGACCCGAGGGCGTTTTCTGTGCTTCTCAAGGGAGAACACTATTCCTCCCGAGCATGCAGAAGACACATGTCCCGAGGGGGTATGTGTTTTACTCTAGAAGGGATTCTCAGAATCCTCCTAAGAGGACTTCCCTTAAGAAGACTTCTCTATCCCGAGTGGGTGTGTACTTTCGTCTCGGGGGGCCCCTCAAGCTATATTTTCTCCACAACATGTGGTATCCATCTTGTGTCTAACTGTATACTGTGTGTGTGAAGGCAGCAGAGAGTGAAGACCATATTTTTTCTCAGTGTGACTTTGTTGCTGACTTATGGAGGAGGTATTGTGCTCTCTTTGAGTTCCGACGAGATGCAAGATAGCCTAATGCTGAAATTTGGGCTTGGTGGAATAGAAAAGCCTAAATTCTAAATCTTGCCAACGTTTAGATGAAAGGGTTTATCCTTGTCCTTTTCTTCATATGTTTGGAAGGTAATGCTAGGAGGCATGATAATAAATTTCATGGATCAGATTGGATCTTCAAGATGATTCTTCTTGAGATTTAGTCCGAGATTTATAAAGTGGAGGGCCAGTTGGCGAGTTTAGGATTCTGCAGTTGCAAAGACAGTGGCAATCCAGCTTAAGGTGCTGCCTATAAAGTCTCCAAAAGAGGGGATTTCTAGGTGCCCTCTTGAGGTTTGGTGCAAGTTTAATATTGATGGTTCAGCATTGGGGAAATCAGGACATTCAGGTGTAGGTGGTTTGATCAGGGATTCACATGCCAGGGTGATGACCTCATCACAAGTTCTTGACTGTAAAGTCCAGCCAAGTTGTGGAGTTTATGGGGTTTGTGAAGAGAGCGGCAGCAGTCCGGTCTCTTGGCATTCAAAAAGCTCTGGATAGAGACTGATTCAGTGGCAGTGGTGATGGCTATTCAATCGTGCCACATTCCCTGATTTGTGTTGCAACAGTGGGGTGGACTAAAGTCCTACTTGAAGGAGATTGATTGGAGGATAACTCAATGTTATCATGAGGCTAACTCCATTGCTGAGTTCCTAGCCAATTCAGTGGCTAAAGACCAGATTTCTTTGCCTCTTGGTTTTTGGCTTGATCAAAACCTAAAAGGAATTCAATCGGGATGCATTGCAACTCCACAGGTCCAGATTCGGTTATATATATAACTCAAGCAAGGATTTCATCAGTACCATTTCCCTACAAATGTTTGTTTTGAGACCCCTTAAGGCATCATCAAGCTCCGCTTCCTCTGGGGAAGATGATTCCCCTGAGTAGAGAACATCAACCCATTGTCAATCGCCTTTATGAGAGATAATTAATTTATTTACCTACGTTAAGCACTTACATAATTAATAAGGCTGAAATCATGTTTCATAATTAAAGAGGCAACAATATAGCTAGTGCCTTCAAACACACAGTAAATAAGGTCTAAAAGTATTTCTGAAACCAAATCCAAGTAGTTTAAGTAGTACTGTAATTAGTAGCTAGCTAGTTAAGAGTAAGTAATATCTATAGCTTCTATATCAGATGCTGATGGGACATGGTAAATGCTGCAGTCCACATTCTTGAAGATCAACCACTTTGGAGAAACATACGGCATCTACTTGTTCTGGTCAGCAAAATCCTGATTCACTCCTTCTGATCTGTGGAGCTAGATGCACCAGCATCTGCACCAGCATATACACCAGCTCGTGCTAGAAGCTAAAATACAAATACCACACAAATTAAGCAAAACAGACTTCACAGCCATGAACACCCTTGACTAGAAATAAGATATTATGAAAATGAAGAAAAGAAGAGACCTCAAGGTAAGTACGGATCTTTTCTATCAGAGTTGTATGTTCAGTCTTCAGTTGTTCAAATGCATCCTGACATCTGCAATTATTCACACAGACAAAAAAAAAATTAACCAAAGAGAAAACCCAACTTTTGTGTGCACTGTCTAGGTAGGTGTTGATCGAGATGGAAGATAGACTTTATATTGCTAACTCCAAATTAATGGAAGATACTTACCCATCTGCATTTTTTTGCCAGCAGCAGCGTGCCGTCTCAGCACACAATTCTCTCACCTTTTTAGCTCCACTACTGCAACAAATCAACTTTCTGTCAGCGAGTAGTATAGATAGCTACTTGCAAGCAAAAACAGTAAATGCTTACTTAATATGATCAGTAAGAAAGGGTTTAGAGAAAGTTGACAACCGCTGAAAAATTCTAATTCTTTTATTTTACCTCAGATTAGCCATCCTGACCTTTTCCACTCGACCTCTTAGTGTTTCAAAGTCGATGGGTCGCTTCTGCCTACAAAGAGAGATATTTGAAATTATATAAGTTATCATCCTTCGATTATTGGTGCGTGTATAAATTATAAGAACATATTTATCTGTCACAAGATCTCAGTTTATTAACTGACATTGTCCTGTCAGCTTCGGCAAGATATTTTGTAGAATTGTTGAACAACATGTTAACCATAATCTTATGAAACTGAGGATCGCTACCGAAGTTCCGTTCTACCGCTTCAAAGGTCAAGTCAAGGCTCCCCTACAACAATTCATTTATTACATTATCAGTTTTGAACTCATGCACACACTAATAAAACTAGGACATTCCAATCAAATTAGTACTGAACATCAATATATGATAGATTAAACATAATTTCTGAATTAGCATGAAAATATCTTCAGAAACAGAGGTGGTTTTGTCTTCTATTATTTACTTTAGCATTCCCACAGTGATTGAAAGCAAGATAACAACAGGATTTCTCATTTTTAGCTTTATTATATATATATGCAGTAATTAAATTTCTAAATGTTCATGAATGTCCCTTGAAGATGTACAGAGATGAAGAACCTGATCAAAGAGGTCTTGCTTAATCTTGGCAGCTTGTTCTTTTAGTGGGTTGTTTGCCATCTTTGAAGTGGAAAGTAAATAACAGAAAGAATAAAAAGGAGATTCTCGACTAACTAAACTAAGCAGGTGAAAAGCACTTTGAGCTAGCTACAAGAGGAGTGAAAGTCCGAAGAATAAAAGATATTAGCCCACCAGTAGCTATAAATGCAAGAATGAAATGCAGATATTATTTCTCACGACAAACATGATACAGGAATGAATAAAGAACGTATGACAGGCACTAATCTTTTCATTTTGCATGACAATAGTGGTATGAGGGAGAAAATACAGCTTTCATCCAGTTTAGCGTGCTTCGAAAATTGTGATATGTGATTAAATTTAAATCTATTTAATTTATGATCTTATTTATTTTAATAAAAATTTTCATTTATCAGAAATCTGTGTAATTTAACTTTAGGTAAAATCCCTTTAATGCCCTTGAATCTTTAGTGATGCTTCTTTCTATTATACACTTAATCAAATTTAACAACTTTTCATGGATACAATATTGAGAGACCTAAAGTGGGTAATCAAGTTGGCAAACAACCATCATCTAAGCATATTTGGCTCTTTATATTTTCGAAGCCATTCACATTGGTAGTTTGATGCTCTTCATTGATTTTAGTGAGGAATGAACGATTCCCTTTCAACCCATACATGACCTAGTCCCTGCAGATTGTGTTGATACTGAAAATTGACCACTCACTCTAGCATGGATTTTACAATTGGATACAGATAACTACTGATCACTCTATGACATTTCACTCCTTTAGCTTAACAACCAGTCACAAGACCCTCTTGGACCAAAATTAGAGTTTTCAAAACCTTGAAAGACATAGATTTTGACCCTGTACCTAAGTGGAGATTATGCCATGGCGCCGTGGTTGTCACACCCCACCCACCGGTCTCTATTACCCACCCAACAACCCGTTGGTGCGATCTATCATAGGGTCCATGGTTTTACCCATCAATAATAATAAATGCAAGTATAGATAAATCAATAGCACGAGCAAGTTCAAATAATTAATCAAAGGATTACAGGAATCCAAATACTCCAATAAAATGATAAAGGAAAGAATCAATGTTCAAAAAGAATAACGAGTTTAGCGGAAGCAAACCAAAATAAACTAAATTATCTTCTTTCCAATTTCTTTCTCTAAAGCTAAAAATTACAATTCATGCTTAGCAAGGAAGGGGTTCTCTAGTTCTTCTCCAGACAGTCAGCAAAATGTTTGACAATCTATCTCCTCCGTCCATCAATGGGTGCTATAAGCGCACTCAATGCATCCGCAGGAGCTCCCGTACAAGCTATCTCCATCTCCCATTGACGGTGTCACATCTTCATAATGGAGGGGTCTTTCATATGGATCCACTCCAACTTCTGTCGTTGTGCAACCATCTGTACAGTTTATATAATACATCCAAGGAAAAGGAATGAGTTCTGACAAACTTAGTAAGGATAACACATTTCTCATCTATATGTCAACACAATAAGCAATGCATATATGATGTGAATGATATGCAGTTGTATGAATGCTATTAATATCTAACTATGCAAGTCTTTAGACAGCTGATATGCTTTAAGATATGACACCAGCCCTCCTCTGGGTAGGTCTAGTCACTCAAATCCCTCACAGACTGGTTACCTCTGTTGGGATCATGGGTAAAGGGGTAAAGTCCACACTAGTCAATCCATGGTTGGGGATTAAGTCAACACTCTCTTACCACGACCATGGGCAATGAGTATTGGCGCATGTCAGGGCTTCTAATCCAATGCAAGTCATATTGGTAACACACTGTATGAAGTCCAGATACTTCCCCTGTGGCACCAACCAACACAATTTTGTATCCTTTGCAACCTAGGAATGAGAACCCTCATGGACTGGCTATTGTTGTTGGACTCCACTCCCTAACCCTATGGTCATCCACATATTATTGGGGCGGATGCTCTCATGACTCCTCACGACACCCGGTCTGCTCCTTGGATGTCCATGAGCCCAACCCTACCATTACATAAACAACAGTAGACCACTGAGTCTCCACACGGACTGATTACCGCTGTAGGATGAAACAGAGTCACGTCACCATCGTCATGGGTCATCTGGCTTCAATTTTCCTACCGAACGGGTAGTAGTATGTGGGGTACCTAGCCATGCAATTCTAGACTCCTTAGGTATGTCATCCAATAGTCGTGATAGTATTGGAGGAATCAGTGAGTATGTGTCCTATACCACAGCCTTCTGATATCTCAAGACAAGATATCCCAATGGAATACCTTTTCCATCTTAACTACAATACACCAATCACCATCATAGCACAACCAGTTGTTCAATATCATAATTGATACATAAAAGAACATCACAAACAACAAGTATACAGTAATATCATCATCCTTAATACATTTACAACGAGGTATATGATTAAAGAACAGTAAAGAAAACAACTGATCTAGCATGTTCAAGTCATTACATAAAGACAAAAATGTATGTCCTTACCTGTAATTAAGTATAAGTTCTTTAGAATGCAATCCAATAACAATTATAAGACTTTCAGTAGAAACAGAGAACACCTATAAATAGGGTTACAAGATTATATAAGACAAATGAGTCAAACGGACTAAAAGCCAAAAGTCACATACTTACTGTGACCCAGCCGGTCGCTTGGCTTAAGTGACAGCCCAGAGCAACCCCCCAAAAAAAATAGACAGTTCAAATCCGAAACTCAGGCTTCTGATCATCCGATTTTGGAATGATCATCCGATTTTGGAATGTCTATAATCAAGGGGTAAATCAGAAACCCTAAATCAACACAGAACTATCACCCAATTTCCTTGCCTTGTATAGATCCATCCTTTGTACGAATGTAGGGATTAGTTTTCAGACAGGATCCTTTCAAGAACATTACAAAGGGGATACAACAACAAGGTAGGTAACCACAAACACAATGGAGATAGACCTACACTATTCAAGAGTTAAAGAAAGAGAAAAAGGTGAATAGGAATCACTTACCTAAACCAGGATAGCAAGAACAGAGGGGGAGAGGTTTCATATCTCAATCCGCACTTCGCTCACCTTCCAGAACGTCTCCACTACCACCTAACCGTCCAACATAGCAATCCTGAGTATAATAATACGTTAATAGGGTGAGGGTTGCTATTTATAGAGATCAAGGGCAAAATTAGGGTAAAACCCCACAATCAAGACCTAGCGGTTGCTTGGGGCGGTCGATTGGTTCAATCAATTGCCTTAACCAACCGTCCCCCAGTACATTGTTGTACTTGGGTGCTTTGCTCAAGGGGTTGACACCCAACCTCAACCTAACCCTAATCAACACATGGGGAAGGTCTTACCTTCACTCCAGACATCTCTAAACACCTCCTGTCTTCTACCAGAGATCCGACTTCCCAGTAAGGCAGGTTCTTCATCAAGAGAATCCAGATCCATGGGTTCTGAATATGGATCACGGACTTCTATCCGGACACTCGACAACTTAACCCGGCTAGACCTTTGGGTTATTGGGCCTGCAATATAGATTCCGGGTTAGAAATATGGGGGTTGTTACAATGGTATTTCCTATGGAGTTGTGGAGATGTTTCCTAAATTGATTGGAAGCCCAAGGAACATGGATGTAGCTAGCCCTCCCATGGTGCCCCCCTCGGGGGGGGGGTGACGTAGACTATTTCACAGCCTTGTATGGGGCCATCATTTCCTTCGAAGGGGTCCAGAGTGCTGTGAGGGCTCTAGATTTTACTACAAATTGGTGTCCCCCTCCTTATTTGATAACTCATTTCTCTACTTTTTGGAGGTGGGGTACGTAGACTATTCCACAGCCTTGTATAGGACCATCATTTCCTTTGGAGGGATCCACAGTGCTATGAGGGATCCATATTTTACTACAAATCGTTGTCCCCCTCCTTATTTGATAACTCAATTCTCTACTTTTCGGAGGTGGGGGACGTAGACTATTCCACTGCCTTGTATGGGACCATCATTTCCTTTGGAGGGATCCACAGTGTTATGAGGGCTCCAGATTTTACCACAAATCGGTGTCCCCCTCCTTGTTTGATAACTCATTGCTTTACTTTGGGAGGTGGGGGCCCTCTCTCTCCTCTTTGATTATCTTTCAGTTTCTTGAGGGCATGGGTAAAGCCCTACCAAGCTTTAGCAGCGTAAGCTATCACACCACAACCCTGCGAGTGTCTGCTAGCTGAGCCTTTGTTTAAATTTCTTCATTCTAGTGCCAATTTCTAGCCATTATTTCATTCGCGGATAGATTTAAGACGCCTTGACTTTATCGAGCCAATGCTTAGTTTTAAGTTGTTATTCTATCTATAGGACAAATATGAGATTTTTAATAAGCCAAAATGCGGTTATGATGCTAAAAGAAAAACAAAAGATAAAATTTTAGTAATTAATAATAAATACATATTTTTTTTTAAAGAAAAAAAAAATAAAAAAAGGATTAGAATGGGTTTTTGTTGTTTTTTTTTATATATCCTCCCGTTGGGGGGGGGGGGGGGGGCTTTGTTTTTTTTAATAAATGATAGAGGTGTTTTTAATGTGTATGTTTAGGGTCGTTTGCTCCTGTCAGCTCCATCCTCGCTTTCTTGCGTGTTTGGGGGGTGGTTGCGGGCGTTGTCAAGATCCATAGTTCGGGGACCACATAATCCACATCGACGATAATACAATCATGAACAGATAATAATCATAAACTAACAATGAATGATCATGGAATTCAGAAATAAGGTGTCAGACATAATCAGAGTGCGGAAATAAATATCAAATCAGATAAATTAAGAAGGCAGTGGGCGGAATCCACTCCTTCACCAAACGAAAGTGAGGTCAAAATTTAGTGAAGTACAAGTCTCAAGTTATAAAGGTAAGTTAAAGTTATTACAATTCTTCTAAGTATCTTGTCACAAAAGAAGGGGTAACTACTCATAAGTCTCCTCCATAATAAATATATCTTCTTCAAAGTTGAGGACCATGGAGACCCAACATGACTGCTCCCATACAACTCCGGGGCTAACCACGGTACGCACGGTAATCTTCTTCGGTATGGTCACCGAAGTCTTCAACGTAGCCAGCCTCCGGATGGTAGTATGAGGTATCGGGTCCGCCTCGGGGAGGGTGCCATCGGAGTAATCACTGTAGAATAGCCTAACAAAATATTGCAACGAGAAAAGGAATGAGTTCAAAAGAACTCGGCAAGGAAGTTATCCCACCACACATAAACCACAAGATAATCATAAAATGATGCAGATGATATGAGGCATATAATGCAATATGACTTTATTCTAAGTATGCTGGTCATCTATGGTAGACATGCTTTAAGTCATAGCACCATACTTCTTTAGGTAGTCTCGATCACTCATCATCGGGGGGAATTGGGTCCTGCATCCCTCTCGGACAAATCCATGGTTGGGGGTTTCGGTCACCGCTCTCTCACATCACCGTTTGGTCTAAGTATTGGAGCATGTCAGGGTATAGCCTAGCCCAATGCAAGTCATCTACTTAATCATATCATGCCAGTTCCGGGATACTTCCATTCCTCCCCTCTCGGGATCCTTTCCGGTATCCTTCACACTAGAGTCACGGATATTACTCACCGGACTCATCAACCCTATTGGTCATCCACAAATGGTAAACGGGAAGCTCTCACGTCCCTCTCACGGATCATTTCACCGGTCTTGAGTGCCCGTGAGCCCAAGTTTAGCCATTTGTAACCCTACCAATAAATGGCCCCTTTCGGGTAACCGTAATGCAATTTATGTCCTCTCACGGAGTGGATACCGGTCTTGAGCGCCCACAAATCCACACTACTACCACGGGTTGTTCGGTCTCAATGCCCTTCCGAATCGGGTCTGATATGATAGGGACATCCTAGCCATACATCTAGACAAATCCTATGCATGTCATTCAATAACCCGGGAAAGCGTCAATGGACACCTTCGGAGAACATCCCATACTATTCCCTCCGATGTCCAAGGACAGAAGCACCAGTAGGGTACCCCTCAATCCCAAGTTATACTTAAGCAATCACATGCCCAAGTTCATCATATCAGTTCACACGATACAACGTCATAATAAACATTCAATTCATGACATTGACATAAGTCATCATATATTGAAATTGATAAACATGATAAAACATTGAAGTAATATAATGTAAACACAAAGCTACTGTTAAAAGACATATGTAGCAAGTCTAACACGATAAGAATATGAAATAGAAACTATATTTACTAGGTTAGGAATAGCAAGTCAAGATTTCCATATCCTAGGTAATTACATCGATAACTATCCTTACCTTGAATCGGAGAAGAGAATGGTCCAAGATCACAAGCAGTGGCCCAAATAGTCTTAAAGTCCTAAACAAGCATATATGAAAGGTTAGAGAAGAAATCGGAACAATCGGAGATCAAACGAATCGGAAGCTGGGCAAAAGTTCTTTGACAGCAACTCTATTGGTCGATACATTTGGTCGATAGTATCGACCAATATCGACCAAATCAATTCCGGGACAGCGAGCTGGCTTTTTGGATTCTTGCCCAGATTTGGTCTTCCGGGTCTCGGATTCACATGAAACTTGGAGGATAGTCTAATCACAACATGGGGACACTAATTATCAAGAAACTTTCATAATCCAATGGTCCATTTGGAAATCCCCAAATTGACATATTAAGGTTAGAGTTGTAGATCATGGCATTGGCTATATCTCAATGCAAATTAGGGGAAAACATGGGGGATTAGGTAGGGAATCGTTTAGAAGTAACATGGAGCACATATGCAAGGTATAGATTAGGTTAATCATGAGCTTCATCTCAGTTTTGGTAAATAAAGCAAGTTGGTAAGCAATAAATCATGGAAATGTGTAGTCAATGATCATGAGGTGAATCAATCATAGTCATATCGGTGAAAACATCATTGTATGGGGTTTAGAAGGTTCATGGCAAGGTGTATGCAAGGTTGCAGCACCTTGGCCATGGTCCCAACAGTAAAATAGAGAAAAGATGAGTGAGAAAGTGATTAGGAGAGAGAGTCATACCTTTAAAGTGGAACAAGAAAGTAGGAATGAGTGGTTGGCAATGATTGATGAAGAAGATGCTTCACCACTACCAAGGAGGAGTTCTTGGGAGGCTCTCTCACGTTCCCGAGATGTTAAAAACGCGAGAATAGGGCTCCAGTCTCGAGGAATAAATAAATAGAAAAGAATATTCCAAGAATCTTTAAATCTGGGCTCAGCAGACTTGTTGGTCGATACCTTTGGTCGATACCTTTGGTCGATGGTATCGACCAATAGTATCGACCAAAACAATCTCTGCAGAAATTTTACAGAATAGTTCAGCAACTTTAGGTGCGGACTTGGAGGGCTATACAAGGTCAAATTGCATGGGGTTTTCTCCTACAGTTCACTCAAGAGGTCTAGTTTCGGGGAGTACCTTCGGATTATGCACGGGAGTCCGTTTTCTATTTCAACTGTCTCGCTCTTCATCGGTGCGCAGATTCTAACTTAGCAGCGGTAATGTGCTCAAGGAAGGAGCAGCATCATCAATGTCCATAAACTGGAATCCCGACATTATGTCATCAACCAGTAGGGCCCATAAGTCCCTCCTACCACCACTTCGGGTCTTTGGACCTACAAACATAACAATGACCGGGTCGGGTCAAGGTTAGGTAAAAGCTGGATTTTACATCCTTCCCCCCTTAAAAGAATTTCGTCCTCGAAATTGAAAGCGTACCTGTGCTCCCAAAAAGATGAGGAAACTTCTCCTTCATTTCTTCTTCCTTTTCCCATGAAGCTTCTTCCGGGGTATGGTTCTTCCACCGAATCTTCACCAAAGGGATGGTGCGATTCCTTGTTGCTTGTCCTTTTTATCTAGGATTTCAGCTGGTCCTTCATCGTAAGAAAGATCAGCACTAAGTCCTTCGGGTGCTTGCTGTAGTATGTGTTCCGGGTTCTCTATGTACTTCCGAAGCATCGAAACATGGAACACATTGTGAACTCCAGCAAGAGACGGAGGCAAGGCCAAGCGATAAGCAACAGGTCCAACCCTTTCCAAGATTTCAAAAGGTCCGATGAAGCGGGGGCTAAGCTTTCCTCTCACATTGAATCTCATCACACCTTTCATAGGTGATACTTTAAGGAAAACTTTCTCTCCAATAGGAAACTCCAGATCGGTCCTTCTCTTGTCGGCATAGGATTTCTGTCTTGGTGAGCAGACTTAATCCTCTCTCTAATCATGTTGACCATAGCACTTGTAGCTTCAATCATTTCCGGGCCTAAGACTTTTCTTTCACTGTCTCGAGTCCAATACAAAGGCGTTCTACAAGTGTTACCGTACAAAGCTTTAAAAGGAGCCATGCCTATTGTTGATTGATAACTGTTGTTATAGGCAAACTCCACTAAAGCTAAGTGTTCATCCCAATTTCCACCCATGTCCACCACACAAGATCTAAGCATATCTTCTAAAATTTGAATCGTCCGCTCAGATTGTCCATCAGACTGGGGATGATGAGCTGTACTCAGGTTTAATTGGGTTCCCGGGGGCTTTCTGCAATCCATTCCAAAACCTTGAGGTGAACCTAGGATCACGGTCGGACACAATACTCACCGGCACATCGTGTAGACGAACCACGTTGTCCACATAGAGTCTAGCTAGCTTGTCCAAAGTGTAGGTGATCTTCATAGGTATGAAATGGGCTGATTTAGTCAACCTATCTACAACCACCCACACGAGTGTCATTTCCTTTACTTGTCCGCGGCAAGCTAGTCACGAAGTCCATGGATATATCTTCCCACTTCCAACTAGGAACGGGAAGGGGCTGAAGCAATCCGGACGGAGGTTGGCGAACGGCTTTAACACGCTGACAAGTCTCGCACTTGGCAACAAAGTCTTCCACATCGGCTTTCAAGCTATTCCACCAAAAATGTTCCCTTAAGTCTTTATACATTTTGGTACCCCCAGGGTGTATTGTAAAGATCGACTGGTGTGCTTCTTTCAATATTTCCTTCTTGATTTCATCAACAGTGAGGCACCAGAGTCTACCTCTAAACAATAAGGCACCATCTAAAGATGTACTAAAAGCAGGGTCCATCTCTGAATTCGTGGCAACCTTCCCAATCTTCTCTCTCAGTTCAGGGTCAGAACTTTGCAAAGCGACGATACGGTCTCTAAGGGTGGATCTTGCCGTCATGGCAAAAAGAATACAATCCGAACCCTCAGGAACCACTTCTAAGCCAAACCTTTCCATTGACAGCAACAAAGGTCGACTCAAAGCACACAAGTTCAAATCCTTCT
Source organism: Hakea prostrata (assembly GCF_041222555.1). Classification (NCBI taxonomy): domain Eukaryota; kingdom Viridiplantae; phylum Streptophyta; class Magnoliopsida; order Proteales; family Proteaceae; genus Hakea; species Hakea prostrata. The sequence continues at coordinate 95,026 of NW_028291252.1, forward strand.
TTTGACTCTTCCTACTAAGAGCATCCGCAACTACAGCCATCTTCTTTGTCTCATATTCAGCTCTTTATGGGTGAAGAAGTATTTCAAACTCTTATGATCTGTGAAGATAGCGATCTTCTCACCGTATAGGTAATGTCTCCAAATCTTTAAAGCAAAAACAACGGCGGCAAGCTCTAAGTCGTGAGTGGGATAATTCCGCTCATAGTCTTTCAATTGCCGAGAAGCATAAGCCACAACTTTGCCGTGTTGCATCAACACGCAACCCAATCCGATCATGGAAGCATCGGTGTAGACTGTCAACCCACCGGAACTATCAGGTATAGTCAAAACCGGGGCGCTTGTCAATCTAACCTTCAGCTCCTCAAAATTCCTCTCGCAAGACTCGGTCCAAACGAACTTCTCTTCCTTTCTAGTTAGCTTAGTCATAGGGGCAGCCAACCTAGAAAAATTCTCGATAAATCTCCGATAGTATCCTGCCAATCCAAGGAAACTTCTTATCTCAATCACGGTCTTCGGTCTTTCCCAATCGGTAACGGTTTGCACTTTTTCCGGGTCGACACGAATACCTTCGGCTGAAACAACATGGCCAAGAAACACTACCCTTGAGAGCCAAAAGTCACACTTGCCAAACTTAGCATAGAGTTTCTTTTCTCTCAACCTTTGCAAAGTGAAGTTCAGATGTTCCGCATGCTCTTCTTCATTCTTCGAGTAAATCAAGATGTCATCAATGAATACGATCACAAACTTATCGAGCACATTATGAAATACCCGGTTCATGAGGTCCATGAACACGGCAGGGGCATTTGTTAAGCCAAAAGGCATAACTTTGAATTCATAGTGTCCATACCTTGTTCGGAACGCCGTCTTAAAGATATCACTTGACTTCACTTTCAACTGGTGATACCCGATCTTAAGTCAATCTTCGAGAAAACCAGACGCGCCCTTCAGCTGGTCAAACAGGTCATCAATCCGAGGCAACGGGTATCCGTTCTTGATCGTTAACTTGTTCAACTCTCTCGTAGTCAATGCATAGGCGCATACTACCATCTTTCTTCTTAACGAACAAGACCGGAGCTCCCGGGGTGACACACTTGGCTGCACAAAACCTCTATCTAGGAGTTCATTCAGCTGAGCTTGCAACTCCTCTAGCTCGGTAGGCGCCATCCTGTAAGGAGCTTTAGACACCGGAGACGCTCCAGGAGTTAAGTCTATGGAAAACTCAACCTCTCTATCAGGGGGTAGTCCTGATAAATCGTCTGGACACACATCAGCGAAGTTACAAACTACACTGATATTTTCAGGTCTCTTCTTTTCCTTAACCTTGCTTCCAGATGAAACATCTTCCACTAGGGAGTGGACTTGCATTAAAGCGGTCAAAGTCTTCTTGCTCACTCTTCCCTTCCTTCCTTGGAACTCCAAAACTGAATTCCCCTCCAATCGGAATTGGATCTTCTTTGAAGAGCACAAGATCACAGCGTTGTAGGATGTCAACCAATCAATTCCCAAGATCACGTCGAAATCTCTCATATCGAACAACACCAACCTTGCCTTCAAGTTCAAACCACAAACACAAACAGGACATTCCTCTAACACTTTATCTAGTTTAACAGCAGACCCAACAGGGGTACAAATTGAACCACTCCGGAATTATCAGAACCAATCAAACGATTCCTCAGAAGCACCATTCTTCAAACATCGGAAATTTACAACATCGAAAATCAACTTGTCAAAATCACTTGATCAATAGAATAGAATGCCCAAATCATGCTTAAAATCATCAACATAGCAAGATTATAGTCCAACATTGACAAGAAACAAATCACGAATCAGATTTCCACAAAAGCCCAAAAGCAGAAATTTTTTTCCTATTGGTCGATACATTTGGTCGATGGCGTCGACCAATAGTATCGACCAAAAACATTCTGCGTGAAAAACAGAATATATGGTTCACCCGTTTCGTTTCCAAAACATTTCCATTTCAAACTTGGCTCTGGGGAAAACTTCTCCTTAAGGTCTCTAAGGGTTTTAGGGGTGATTTGAGACTTTCAACACTCTTGCAAGCTTGCATTGATCAACAACACAAGTAAGTCTCATTCTCTTCTTCTCTCTTCTTGCGTTTTCATTTACCAAGATATGATTTTTCTTCAAAACTGCAAAATGGTTGATGCTAATGGTTAGAATCATGTCTAGGGACGTTTAGAAACATGCTCCCACCATTTTACAAGCCAAACTAAGCATGAAACACAAGATTTCACATTCTTAGGATTCAAAAATCACTATTCATCTCAATATTTCCAACTTTACAAATACTTGCCTCATTTTTAAACCAAAATGAATTTTGACATGAAACCAAGTCCCACATGACTAATTTACCATGGGGAAGGTGTTCCCACATTCGTTTTGCCGAAATTCCAACTTTTGAAAAATCTCAAACATAGCCCAAAGAGGGATTTCTTCCTTCACCTTCTTGCTGAATTTTCACTTCTACATGGCCAAGATGTTAGATTTTCACCAAACGAAACATCCCAGCATGTTTATCCAAGTCTTATACACATGCTAGTATGTTCGAATCGCATTTTCGCAACAATTTCAAATTTTCAAAAAATTACAAAAATGCCCTTCATCTAACAAATGAACAAGGGAATTAATCAAAATGAAATTTCTTTTTGTCTCCGCGGGTTCATCATGCCCGAGAGGAGGACGGAGGGCTGACGGAGGTATAGGACATGCTCCACGGCAGGAGGTGACCGAGGAGGACCTCTTCATATCACCTCGGGCGAGTTCTGTTCGAGCACTACTTCTATGACATACCGATCGAGTATGGGCGGTTGGTAGTCTTAGATGAGCTAGAGACCTTTCGCATACGGGGAGAGGTTAGAGGCGATGGGATGGTTATCTTTGTACACCACGCCATATCCGGTCTACCCCGAGCTTGTCGGGTACTTTTATAGTAACACGACCTACCGATTCGAGGATGACCCGCGAGATGGTCCTCGGATTGTCATCTGCTCCGTGGTCAGAGGCGTTGAGATCACATTCACTACCAGCGAGTTGGCTGGGATCTTGGGAGTGCCGTCTGTACTAGACTTTCGCTTGTGGATTCCTCCTCGCACTGACATTCTGGAGGGTCTCATTCCATCCGAGACACACGAGATATGCAAGACTACGTGGGACGATGAGAAGCGCTTCATGCCCCGGGAGTGGCACTTCTTTGATACCATCTGCCCGAGTCATCGCTCGCTTTGTCGGGTGAAACATTATTACGAAGGCGGGGGCATCACAGTAGGGTGACGATTATGGAGGCACTAGTCATCTATTGCATTTACACTGGCGTGCAGATAGACTTGGCTCACATCATGCAGCATATCATGATGGACCGAGTTGAGTCTCCCGGGGTCACGAACTTAGCTTTCGGCCGGGTCTTGACACGCATTTTCCAGTACTTCCAGGTGGATTTAGAGGACACACTGATGATTCCTGATATAGAGATAGGTGAGGACCTCTGTGCATGGTCGGTCAAGAAAATGGGGCTTGGTAATGCGGTTAGATCAGACAATGAGGCCGACATCGATGGGGATGCCGAGGATGACGATGTAGATGAGCATGGAGACGATGATGATCAGGGTGATGCTCCGGTTCGGGATGATGACCCGGGGACATCGGGAGATTCCCGCTCCACGATTCTCCGAGGATGGAGGTCCATCTCACCCGGACTTCTGAGGCTCCAGGTGTGACTTCTCATCAGTCTCCGATTTATTCCATACTCGAGAGGATCGAGGCTCGACAGATGAGGATGGAGACATACATGCACACTTTAGGTGAGAGGTTTACACGGCTCGAGGATGAGTTCAGATCGAGGAGGGATCAGACAGATCGTCGGAGTAGATCACCTAGATAGATAGCATTAGGAGTTTTCCTTTTTATGTTTCCCGGATGTACTTTCTTTTCGGGACTTGTAAAAATTTTCTTATGTGATTAATGAGATCAAGTTGTTTTGCTTATATTATTGTATCTTATTCCATAATCAGTTAAGTTTCATTTATTCAGTTACTAATCTCGGTTATCTATTATTCAGCTCTAAGAATAGTTGAGTTACCCTTTTTGATCGGTAACTCGGAATATTCCATCATCGATTCCGTGGTTAGGGTCTTACTGAACCTGGGGCTCTAATACCACTCTGTCACATCCACCCAGCCGGTACCCTATCTGGCATACCCGGGATGTGATCCACAGCCCCGAAGATCCATAGTTTAGGGACCACATAATCCACATCGACGATAATACAATCATGAACAGATAATAATCATAAACTAACAATGAATGATCATGGAATTCAGAAATAAGGTGTCAGACATAATCAGAGTGCGGAAATAAATATCAAATCAGATAAATTAAGAAGGCAGTGGGCGGAATCCACTCCTTCACCAAACGGAAGTGAGGTCAAAATTTAGTTAAGTACAAGTCTCAAGTTATAATGGAAAGTTAAAGTTATTACAATTCTTCTAAGTATACTGTCACAAAAGAAGGGGTAACTACTCATAAGTCTCCTCCATAATAAATATATCTTCTTCAAAGTTGAGGACCATGGAGACCCAACATGACTGCTCCCATACAACTCCGGGGCTAACCCTGGTACGCCTGGTAATCTTCTTCGGTATGGTCACCGAAGTCTTCAACGTAGCCAGCCTCCGGATGGTAGTATGAGGTATCTGGGTCCGCCTCAGGGAGGGTGCCATCAAAGTAATCACCTGTAGAATAGCCTAACAAAATATTGCAACAGAAAAGGAATGAGTTCAAAAGAACTCAGCAAGGAAGTTATCCCACCACACATAAACCACAAGATAATCATAAAATGATGCAGATGATATGAGGCATATAATGCAATATGACTTTATTCTAAGTATGCTGGTCATCTATGGTAGACATGCTTTAAGTCATAGCACCATACTTCTTTAGGTAGTCTCAGTCACTCATCACCGGGGGGAATTGGGTCCTGCATCCCTCTCGGACAAATCCATGGTTGGGGGTTTCGGTCACCGCTCTCTCACATCACCGTTTGGTCTAAGTATTGGCGCATGTCAGGGTATAGCCTAGCCCAATGCAAGTCATCTACTTAATCATATCATGCCAGTTTCAGATACTTCCATTCCTCCCCTCTCGGGATCCTTTCCGGTATCCTTCACACTAGAGTCACGGATATTACTCACCGGACTCATCAACCCTATTGGTCATCCACAAATGGTAAACGGGAAGCTCTCACGTCCTTCTCACGGATCATTTCACCGGTCTTGAGTGCCCGTGAGCCCAAGTCTAGCCATTTGTAACCCTACCAATAAATGGCCCCTTTCGGGTAACCGTAATGCAATTTATGTCCTCTCACGGAGTGGATACCGGTCTTGAGCGCCCACAAATCCACACTACTACCACGGGTTGTTCGGTCTCAATGCCCTTCCGAATCGGGTCTGATATGATAGGGACATCCTAGCCATACATCTAGACAAATCCTATGCATGTCATTCAATAACCCGGGAAAGCGTCAATGGACACCTTCGGAGAACATCCCATACTATTCCCTCCGATGTCCAAGGACAGAAGCACCAGTAGGGTACCCCTCAATCCCAAGTTATACTTAAGCAATCACATGCCCAAGTTCATCATATCAGTTCACACGATACAACGTCATAATAAACATTCAATTCATGACATTGACATAAGTCATCATATATTGAAATTGATAAACATGAGAAAACATTGAAGTAATATAATGTAAACACAAAGCTACTGTTAAAAGACATATGTAGCAAGTCTAACACGATAAGAATATGAAATAGAAACTATATTTACTAGGTTAGGAATAGCAAGTCAAGATTTCCATATCCTAGGTAATTACATCGATAACTATCCTTACCTTGAATCGGAGAAGAGAATGGTCCAAGATCACAAGCAGTGGCCCAAATAGTCTTAAAGTCCTAAACAAGCATATATGAAAGGTTAGAGAAGAAATCAGAACAATCGGAGATCAAACGAATCAGAACTGGGCAAAAGTTGCTGACAGCAACTCTATTGGTCGATACATTTGGTCGATACTATCGACCAAATCGATTCCAGGACAGCAAGCTGGCTTTTTGGATTCTTGCCCAGATTTGGTCTTCCGGGTCTCGAATTCACATGAAACTTGGAGGATAGTCTAATCACAACATGGGGACACTAATTATCAAGAAACTATCATAATCCAATGGTCCATTTGGAAATCCCCAAATTGACATATTAAGGTTAGAGTTGTAGATCATGGCATTGGCTATATCTCAATGCAAATTAGGGGAAAACATGGGGGATTAGGTAGGGAATCGTTTAGAAGTAACATGGAGCACATATGCAAGGTATAGATTAGGTTAATCATGAGCTTCATCTCAGTTTTGGTAAATAAAGCAAGTTGGTAAGCAATAAATCATGGAAATGTGTAGTCAATGATCATGAGGTGAATCAATCATAGTCATATCGGTGAAAACATCATTGTATGGGGTTTAGAAGGTTCATGGCAAGGTGTATGCAAGGTTGCAGCATCTTGGCCATGGTCCCAATAGTAAAATAGAAAAAAGATGAGTGAGAAAGTGATTAGGAGAGAGAGTCATACCTTTAAAGTGGAACAAGAAAGTAGGAATGAGTGGTTGGCAATGATTGATGAAGAAGATGCTTCACCACTACCAGGGAGGAGTTCTTGGGAGGCTCTCTCACGTTCCCAGATGTTAAAAACGCGAGAATAGGGCTCCAGTCTCGAGGAATAAATAAATAGAAAAGAATATTCCAAAAATCTTTAAATCTGGGCTCAGCAGACTTGTTGGTCGATACCTTTGGTCGATGGTATCGACCAATAGTATCGACCAAAACAATCTCTGCAGAAATTTTACAGAATAGTTCAGCAACTTTAGGTGCGGACTTGGAGGGCTATACAAGGTCAAATTGCATGGGGTTTTCTCCTACAGTTCACTCAAGAGGTCTAGTTTCAGGGAGTACCTTCGGATTATGCACAGGAGTCCGTTTGCTATTTCAACTGTCTCGCTCTTCATCAGTGCGCAGATTCTAACTTAGCACTGGTAATGTGCTCAAGGAAGGAGCAGCATCATCAATGTCCATAAACTGGAATCCCGACATTACGTCATCAACCAATAGGGCCCATAAGTCCCTCCTACCACCACTTCGGGTCTTTGGACCTACAAACATAACAATGACCGGGTCGGGTCAAGGTTAGGTAAAAGCTGGATTTTACATTAAGAGTACTCATTAGTTTACAACTCTTTTAGTTTCACACACCTTGGGTGAAAGGTTGGCTTTGTGTAGAAGTCTCACCTCTGAGAATCATGCGTGAGATAAAACTCTTCATCTTCAGATAAATATTGTCTTCATTAGTTAAAACAAATTGAGGTGTTTTACTTGAGAAATAAGATTTCTTATATATTCCTTATCCATCTCATGCAATCTAGTGTGAAAGAGTCCGTGGAAGATTCTCTCAAGTTATCCAATATAGACTCCTTGTGGTTCCCTAACAATAAGCCATCATTCTATCTATGGGGCAAGTACCATGATTCCCAAAAGCCCAAGGTGCTATTATAATTTTCTAACAGAGTTGGTGTCTTGGCTTAAGCCATTATTCTACCATGGGACAAACATTAGGGATTCTCAAAACAAAAGATGTTGTTATGTTATTTGATTGTCTAGTAAAAGAGCACATTATGGAAGACGGTATTTTGTCAAAATAAGAGAGAGAAAGCTAGGCATTCATATTCACATGAGGCAGAAGATACACAGGGGATCAGCCATCAAGATACAAGTACATTTCCGGTCACAGACCTTATCTTCTCCAATAGTTTATATTCTAAATGATACAGATGCATATTTTCACACAGATGTAGAAACAAAATATACACTACAAGGTTAGCCATGATTATATTAAGCGTCAAATCGGGGTGTGCTTGACTTAGGTTAATTGTGTCCTGATCTTCATTTCGTGTAACTAAAACAGATTAAGGTGAATCTTCAAGTCAAATCACCCTGATCTTAAAGGGTTCAATGGTTTGGAGTTGACTAAAAACTAACATCAAGATTGTACCATAGTCTAGCTAGAACGGGTCTTGCTTGATGCGCAGGACCATCAAGCCATGCATTTCGGACAGTTGGATCGAGATTTCAGTCAAAATTTTGTTCTCGACTGTAGAAATTCAACGATCAAGATTAAAATCTTGGCTTGACTATCATGACCCAAAATTCAAGGAGACGCTGCCTCTAGGTATCCTTTATATGAACCTTCATCCTACAAGGAGAAAGGTACGAGATTCACTTTACCATTATTCTCTACGCCTTGAGAATCCTCTCAATGTCTTCTATTGTTGCCTAGACTAACATGGGCATCGGAGGCGGTTCCCCGGCCAATACTAGGCCAGCCCGTTCTTGTTTTCTTTGTTAGTGCAGGCATCTCAGCTATTCCATTTGGCTGTAGAAGTCTTCAAGCGGTCATCCAAGTATCCGGCTCTCCAAGAAGGTTTAGACGCAACAGAGTGCAAGAATGAGTGCAAGTTATGAGGAGACTTTTCTATTTTATGTGCCACATCGAGCTTGAAAATGGTGTCCAAGTGACTTAACCAGCCCCTCAAAAAAGAATGAAAAAGAGATTGCATCATGTGCCTCAATGAGAGATTCTAAGGCAATATACCAAAAAATGCTCGGAAGCAGCATTACTCCGAGCTGTTCACGGCACGGATTCAAAGTTGGGTTTTTCACTTAATCTAGATCGCTAATGTCAACAATCTAGATTAAATGAATAAATGTTGAATGGCCCATATATGAACTACTTGAAGTAGTGCTTCTCCCAAGCAAAACTGAAAAATGCAGTTCTAGCTAGAGAATAATGGTAAAGTGAATCTCGTACCTTTCTCCTTGTAGGATGAAGGTTCATATAGAGGATACCTGGAGGCAGCGTCTCCTTGAATTTTGCCTACTCAGTTGAAGAGTGGGTGAGAGATCTTAGGGAGCACATTCCCTTCTTTGGTGGGCCTAATAGAGCCATTATTCACTTATCCATCTCCTCAAGTCTTGGAACGGATATGGTGGGTAGTTATCTCTAACTGACCCCTTTGACTTGGTCGTCTTCAACGTCACTCTTGGACTTAGTATTGAAGGTCTTCTTACCTTTCAAACTTATCTCATGTATGGCTCACGAGGGGATAATACGCACCTGCCCGAGTGGATGTGTGCTTTCTCCCGAAAGGGTTCTCTGAGTCTCCCAAGGGAGGGGAACACACCTACCCGAGTGGGTGTGTGTGTCCCTCCTGAGGGGGTTCTCTGAATCTCCCGAGGGAGGGGAATACACCTACCCGAGTGGGTGGGTGTGTCCCTCCTGAGCGGGTTTTTTGAGTCTCCTGAGGTAGGGGGGACACACCTACCCGAATGGGGGTGTGTGTCCTTCCCAAGGGGACCCCTCGGGCATATATTCTCCACAATAGAGCCCCCCATTCGGTGCAATTGGTTTCTCGAACGTATGGAATGTTTTTCTCACATCTCTTCGATTTCAAGTTTTCAAATGACGAAGGTCATTTCTTCAAAGTCTTCTTAATTCTTAACTTCCAACCATCGCACTGATTTGTTGTAATTGTTTCTTCATTGCAACTCTTTATATGCCAACGGTGATAGAATCCCAACCGTTGAAATCATTGATTCTCGGCCATTAGATCATGACCTTTAGTATTCTCAATCTCAACCGTTGTGTCATTTCATCGCCAGCCGTTGGATCGCGACCTTTGGCATTCATGATCTCAACCGTCACCTCAATTGATCTTAGACCATTGGATTGTGCCCTTTCATTCCCTCACTCTCACTATAAATAGAGGAGTGACCTCATTTTCATTTCTTGTTTGACAACATTTTGTCTCTCAAGTCTCCTCCACTGCGTCGCTAGCCTTTGCTTTCTTCGTCTTGCTCTTCAACTCTCCAACCGGTAAATCTCTTTTATCCGTTCTTGATTTCTTTTTCTTTACCATTTTTGCAATTAGGATAAGGAAAGGAAAAGAATTAGCCCGACCATCCTCCCCTCGGGAGGTTCTAGTTAGTGAGGTTTCGGGTCCCGAAGCCTCTTCTCGAACCTATTATGTGTATTATTCTAGTGAAGAAGACCTTCCTGACTATGCTGATTCTCAAGAAGTTGTGAGACAGCAGCTAACTTAGCTAGGGATGACCCGATTAGTCAAGAACCCTTGTGTTCTGACTTAGGACTTGACTTGATTGACCTTGAGCCTTCTTCTATTCCCTATTTTGGTGGTCAATAAGTTGAGAAGACTGGTCAACCTTTTCTTGCCCATTCTCGAGTTATTTGCCAAAAGCATTCTAGGCCTCGTCCCCCTCTCTCTCGTCCTACAGATTCTAGGAATCGTTGGCCTCCCCTATTTCATGCTGAATTGCTTTTGGAGGAGGAAGTTCTTGAAGAAAAGAATAAGCCAAAAACCCCTTCTCATATTGATTATGATTGGAAGCTTTCGTGTCCTGAATTTTACCCTTGCGGCCTCAAGTAGATTCATCTTAAACGCTTGAAAGACTTCTATAAAATTCCTAGTGATTATACCTTCTTCCTCCCGTCCGAGTCTAGTTAGGTTATAGAGCCCCCTGAAGGGTCATTCTCCCTTTACTTTGATGCCTTCTTGGGAGGTCTTTGTCTTCTGGTACAACAGATTATTGAATATTTACTCAAGCATTATGAGATATCTCCTTCTAACTTAATCTCGAATAGTTGGAGAAACTTGATTGGTTTTGTTGGTTTTTACTACAATGTTGGGGTTAAGCCAACTTTTCCTCTTCTTCACCAATTCTTCAAAGTCAAGAGTCAATGTTAGCGGGGTTGGCTTTCTCTTAACTGTTGGGCCACTGACGTGATTGACTGGTCGGGCAATATAATCCTCCTAGGCACTATGCCGACATCCACTAAGGGGTGGAGACATCACTTACTTTTTTGCAAGCCCCCAGTCCAACCGTCCTTCCTAACTACCTTTGTGAAGAAAACAAATCTGGAACTTGAAGAACCTAATTAGCCCATTGAGTTGTCTACCGCCGAAGGAGCGGCCTTAGAGACGATTACTCGGGTTGAGGGGGATTCGGCCGCAATTCATGGGTACTCTTCTGAGTATCCGTCTATCTTACAGTTGTGGGGTCTCTCCTAGGTGAGCCCCTTATTCTTTCGTCGTTCTTAAGTTCTTTGATTCTTTTGATTTGTTTCTTCTAATCTTCTTTGTTTGTTCTTGTAGTGGCCAGCAAACTAGACATCAATGCTCTTCGGGCTACTGCTAGTGGCTCCACAAAAGAAGCCTTCGCCCACAAGCTTGCTAAGAAGACCACCACCAAAGAAGCTAGTCCCGTTATTCAGGCATTAAGTGCCCCTGGCTCGGCAAAATCCTCCAAATACTTGAAGAAAGGTTCCAAGAGAAGCACTCCTGTAGGTCCCGTAGGGGGTCCTCTCGTTGTTGGCGTTCCTCAAGTCTATTCTTCCAGCCGGTCAAGCAAGCCTTCAAAGAGGCCTCGGGTTCCCAAGGATGGGAGTGAGGTTCCCGAGGACCCTGCTAGAGAGTCTGCCAGGGCTTCTCCAGTCTTCATTCCCGAGTGGAGCTTAACTTCTAGCGACACTGTTCTTAGGGACTCTAATGCTGCCCTGTCACGCCCTCCCAGCCGGTACCCTATCTGGCATACCCGAGAGTGTGATCCACAGCCCGAAGATCAGGTATCGAGTGATCAACCTCCCACATAAACAATAACCTAATCATGAACAATCATAATAAAAGTGCGGAAGATAAATCATAGATCCAATAAGGAAGAATGAATCATAAATGAATCAGAATAATAGATATAATCAGAGTGTCAAACAGATAAGTAAAGTGAGGCAAAAATCCCACTCTACAACCAGCGGAAAAGTAGCTCTAAAAGAATAAACTAGACAAAATCTAATCCCAATAGCAAGTACAATGGGTAACTAAATTGTTCTCCACTTTATAGACAACATCCTTATAAGTGTAAATCTCATAAATGGCACAAGGACGCTTCCACTCAATGGTCGGACTAAGCATCGTACGGAGCATAACCACTCGCGGAATCTTCAGAGTAATTGTGGTAACCGCAATCACCTTCCTGGAGATATGCCTCTTCGCCTTGCGCTTCTTCATAGGGACCGTCATAGTACTCAATACCTGCAGAATAGTCTAACAACATTGTACAATAAAGGAATGAGTTTCAAAGAAATTCAGTAAGGCAGTTAAAATCCATAATAACATAAATGGCAGGATTCCAGAACAATCATAGATGCAATATGATATGAGACAAGCAATGAATGAATGAAACTAACTCTATGTATGCTGGTCTCTATTGGCAAACATGCTTTAAGTCATAACACCGTACTTCTTTAGGAAAGTCCACTCACATCCTCAACCATTTAAGATATCTTGGATTCTCTCACGGATCATTTCACCGGTCTTGAGCAGCCGATTGGTAATGGGTCCTTCATCCCTCAGGACAAACCATGGCAGGGGGTTAAGTCAACACACTCTCTCACAACCATTTGGTATAAGTCTTGGCGCATGTCGGGGTAAAACCTAGCCAAATGCAAGTCTTCTACTTAGTTACATCAAGTCGGATCCAGATACTTCCATTCCTCGTCCCTGACGATCCTTTTCGGTATCCTTCACACTAGAGTCCTCATAGTCCCTGACTACGGACTCATCAACCCTATTGGTTATCCACATATGGTAAACGGGAAGCTCTCACGTCCTCTCATGGGTTGGTTACCGGTCTTAAGCGCCCGTGAGCCCAAGTCTAACCATATGCAACCCTACCAATAAATGGCCCCCACAATGTGATTCCTGTCCTCTCACGGGTTGGTTACCGGTCTTGAGCGCCCATGAATCCCCATTGCTACCACGGGTCGTTCGGTCTCAATACCCCTCCGATTAGGGTCTGACATAACAGGACATCCTAGCCAAACACTACCAGACAATCCTAGATATGTCATCCAACAGTTTAGGAAGGTGTCCAGAGGGCATCTCCGGAAACATCCCATAATATTCCCGTAGTAGTCCAAGGACAGAAGTGTCAAAAGGACACCTCTCCTTTCCAAACCATACTTAAGCATACACATGCATCAATTCATATCATCACATATATGGTAACTTCATATATGGAAAGAAATCAATAATTACAATCACTTGTATATAATTGGTAAGTAAATCATACATGAGTCAATTTAATATGAATAAGTAATGCTACTGTAATCAAAGTTATGCAACAGTAGTATATCATTGTAAGAATCTAATTTAGGAAACATGTCAATGATATTCAAATATAGAAACTAGATTCATGCTATCTATGTAATTAAGGAAATAACCATCCTTACCTTTTATAACTCGCAAAGGAATCCTAAGAAATCAAGTAAGATCTTGGCAAACTTGAGAAGAAGGTCCTAAACAAGTGTATACAACATATTAGGAAAGATCCCTAACAGAAAAGATACCAAACATCCAAAACAGACCAAATTCGGAGTTGCTTTGTACTCATTGGTCGAGTGGATTGGTCGATGGCCCAGTCGACCAATCAGTCGACCAATGCAGACAGTAGCCTTTAAAATCAGAGTTTTAAGATATGAAATCCGAATTTGGTGGTTCAAAAGGGTACTAATCAAGGGGTAAACTACATCAGTAGTATTCTAACATATAGGGGACTTCAAAACACCAATCCAAACAAGACATCAAGATCCAAATTAGGAAACAAAAAGTTACCATAATTAGATCAACCATGGATCTTGATGAATTCGAAATAGAAATCAAAGACAAGAACAATAGGAGGATGGATCATAGCTTCAGGTAAAGGTTTCGTGAAAACATACTTAGATCTTCAAGGAACAAGGCTTAGAAGCATAAATCTAAATTAGGAAATAAAACCTACCATATATGTAACTACCATGCTTCATGAAGAACGCATAGTATGGTAGAAGAGAACAACTAGAGATTGATAGATCATGGATCATGGAAAGAAAACACAGTAACTAACTACTAACATGATCAACATAGAAGATCCAAAGAGATCAGAATTCAAATCAGATGTTTAACAAGATTAGATCATGGTTTGATCATGATTCCTTCAAAAGCTTGCAATGATCATGGTTAAGATCATTGTTCTAGCCTCAAATCCTTAGGATGATCATGAGAACATGTTCAGAGATGTTTGCAACAGAGAATGCAGCATCTCTTCTACTGTCTCAACTCAAAAAGGAAAGAAAAACAAAGATGGAGGAGAAGAAGAGAGAGTAGACATACCTTTTGATGCAAAAAGAAGAATTTCGACGAAGATCCGTCAAGAAAACACCAAGGATGCAAGGGAGATGACTTGCAGAGGTCTTTGGTTCGTTCCAGAGAGTTTGGAGGCAGCAAATACGAAGTGGACTCGAGATTGGACTTAAATAGAGCAAGAACAACCTAATTGCCAAAGACAGCACTCATTGGTCGAGTGGATTGGTCGACTCGCCCAGTCGACCAATGCTGACAGCAAGACCAAAACAAGGAATTGAAGGCCAAGATCAAATCCAATCCTAAAGGGGTTTTGCACACAAGTCAAATGACTTACCTAATAGGTAGAAATGCCTTCAAACCAAGATAGAGAGCACTCCAAGTCCATCAACTAATCAGATCTTCATCAGGATTCAGTTTCCATAAATAGAACTTCATCATCAACTTTCATGGATTCAAAGCCAGACACCAAGTCCACCACTGGGATGGCCCAAAGCTGACTTCTTACTTTACTCCGGGTCATCGGACCTACAAATAACAAGGTTTCCGGGTCAAGGTTAGGGCTGGGTTTTACATGCCCGATCTTGGCTTCTTGAAGGGATGGTCTCGTCAGATCGTTAGCATCTGAGAGCTCTTTCTGAGGACAAATTTTATGCCAATGCCTATAGGTAATTCTCCTTCTTCAGTTATCCGGCTATGTAACTTTTGAGGTAAATTTTGTAACTTGATATTCCAAATTCCGTTCAAGTATTTTTCGGGAGGAGCACATTACATGGGAGAATGTATGATTTGTTCTAAGCATCTCATTGATCAACTTCGAGAAGCTGAGAGAGCCCATGGACGAGCCAATGTAGAGATTTCTGGCTTGAGAAAGAATGTTGAGTCTTTGAAGAAGCAAGATGAAGAGAAGAATCTGAGACTGAGAGAGATATCAGAAAGAAACTCAATTCTTGAAGAAGAGCTTTCCTGAACCAAGAAAGACCTGGAGAAGGCCCTTAAGGAGAAGGGGGAATTTGCGAGAGGGAAAGAGGATATGGAGTCCCTCGTTCATCAGCTTCGTCATGAAGTGAATGCCGGGAAGCTTCCTGTTCATGTTGATGAAGTTCCCGACGCCATTCATAAGGAGATTGTCACTTCCTATCTTGGTAGTCCTCAATTCGGAAAGCTTCAGACTGCTCTCTCCGTCGCTTCCTATCTTCTGGGTCTTGATGATGCCTTTACTGTGGTTCTTCAGCAAGTTGATCTTCCTCACCCTGAGAAGTTATATGGGATATTGGACAGGAGGGTATATGAAAAGCTTGAGAAAGCTTTGCCCAAGGGGGTTCAGTGCAAGGAACCATTTAGTCCTCCCGATCCCCTCCTCTACGTTGATGAAATTGAAGAAGAGGGTAGTGGGGATAGCTCTGAAAGGGAGATTTCTATGGTTAGGGAAACTCCTGAAGATGAGTTTGAGACTAAGATTGTTGAACCAACCCTCCGCCTTCCCCAAGAGCAAGACCCTCCACAGAATTAGCTTTCTTATGTGAAAGAAAACTTGTTTTTATTTTCCTACTTTCTCTTTGTAATATTGGTCATCATGGCCAAATATTTTGAAGTTTAAATTGATGGTGTTACCTTTCAACTTTGTGATTGCTTGCTAACTACTGAAGCGTTATGATTCTCTTTCTCCCGAGTGTCTCCTAAGCATGACCCCAAGTGTCCTTCGAATTTTACCCTGAGTGACGCCCCTAGCATAATGCCTTAGTTTTTTCAAGAACCTTTTTGGGTCTTTGTTATTCACTGGTTCTTCCTTGTTTGAAGAAAGCTCTAAGATTTCTCCCGAGTGGCTACCCGAGTGACTCCCCGAGTATAATGCCTTAGAGAAATCTATCCTTTAGAAAAGCCTTCTTGGGTTTTCTTTTAGGAGCGCTCTCAAGTTCTTGAACTTATCTTAAGTTAAGAACTCTCTTGGGCCTTCTTGACTTTGAAGGGCTCTAAGATTTCTCCCGAGTGACTCCCTGAGCATAATGCCTTAGATATATCTAAACTTTGAAAATCCTTCTTGGGTTTTCTTTGAATGGCGCTTTTGGGTTCTTGAACTTGTTGTAAGTCAAGAACTCTCATGGAATCCTCTTAATTTGAAGGGGGCTCTTAGGTTCTTGAACTTATCTTAAGTTAAGAACTCTCTTGGGCTCTTCTTACTTTGAAGGGCTCTAAGATTTCTCCTGAGTGGCTACCCGAGTGACTCCCCGAGTATAATGCCTTAGAGAAATCTAACCTTTGAAAAACCTTCTTGGGTTTTCTTTGAAGGACACTCTCGGGTTCTTGAACTTGTCGTAAGTCAAGAACTCTCTTGGGCTCTTCTTACTTTGAAGGGCGCTCTCAGGTTCTTGAACTTATCGTACGTCAAGAACTCTCTTGGTCCCTTCTTAATCGTATGAGCGCTCTCGGGTTCTTGATCTTATCTTAAATCAAGAACTCTCTTGGGCTCTTCTTACTTCGAAGGGCGCTCTCGGGTTCTTGAACTTGTCGTAAGTCAAGAACTCTCATGGGCCCTTCTTAATCTCAAGAACGCTCTCGGGTTCTTGATCTTATCTTAAGTCAAGAACTCTCCTGGGCTCTTCTTAATCTTAAGAATGCTCTTCGGGTTCTTGAACTTATGTTAAGTCAAGAACTCTCTTGGGTTCTTCTTCCTTTGGGGAAGCATTTATGAATTCTTCACTATAACTTTCTTCATGGGAAAAGGGATATAAAAAATGGAGACGTAGTCTTTATTTAAACTCAAATGGTTGTTCGACTTGCTGGCAAGCGCTACATATCTTGACTATTTCTACTGATAGAATTTTCGGAGATTCATGGAATTCCAAGTTCGATCTATCGTCTCGCCTGTGGCTAAACTTTTTAGCTTGTAGGTCCCCGGCTTTGTCTCCTTTTTGACGACATATGGCCCTTACCAAGTAGGTGAGAGTTTCCCTTGGTTTCTTGGGTCAGATGCTACGACTTTTTGAAGCACTAGGTCACCCATACGATGTCTTCTATTCCTCACCCGAGTATTGAAGTATCCATCTACTCGATTTTGATATCTTTGATTTCGATATTCAGACATGCTTTGAACTTCATCAATAAGATCTAAGTTACTCTTTAAGCCTTCTTCATTTGCTTCTTCATCGAAGTCTTTGTACCTCTTCGATCCTGCTAATACTTCGACTGGGACAAGTGCCTCGGTGCCGTAAGTCTGTCGAAATGGAGTTTCTCTCGTAGGAGTTCAGGTGGTGGTACGATATGACCAGAGGACACTGGGTAGCTCTTCGACCCACCTGGCTCGACTTGATTCCAGAGACTTTTTTATCCCATCCAATAGCATTCGGTTGGTTATTTTGACCTGCCCATTGCTTTGCGGATATGCCACAGATGAGGTTCTATGCTCAATATAGTATCTTTCACAAAAACATTTGAAACCTGCTCTGATAAATTGTTTTCCGTTATCAATCACAAGGATCTTAGGAATTCCAAATTTGTAGATGATCCTCTCTTCAAAGAACTTTTGCATTTTCTTCTCAGTAATGGTCGAGAGAGGTTCGGCTTCCACCCACTTAGTGAAATAATCGATTGCAACAACCAAATATTCCCTACTATTGGTGGCTCTAGGAAGCTTTCCCACAAATATCCATCCCCCACATGGTGAAAGGGATTGTACTGGAGACAGATGTAAGTGGAACAGCCGGAGTTCTTGGAACAGATGCATGAAGTTGACAATGCTTGCATTTTTTGACATAATCCATGGCGTCCTTCTGAATGGTCAGCCAATAAAGCCCTTGACGTATTATTTTATGGGCTAATGCTTGACCCCCCATATGCACTCTGCATATCCCTTCATGTACTTCGGCTAAGGCGTATTGAGCTCGAGAAGGGCCAACACATCTTAGAAGAGGTTGTGTGACTGACCTTTTATAGAGTTGTTCTTCTTGTATGGTGAACTTTGCTGCTTGATTCTTGATTGCCTTAGCTTCCTGGATGTCTTCTGGAAGAATGTCATTCTTCAAATATGCTATAATTGGATCCATCCAACTAGGCTCTTCCTCAATATCCATTGCCTCGACCTCTTGAATACTAGGAATCTCCAATTGCTCAATCTAGACTGCTGAGCCTAAGGTTGAATGTTTGGATAAGGCTAGTTTGGTAACTCATCTGCCACTTCATTTTCCCTTCTTGGGATTTGCTTTATTTCAAGTTGATTGAAATAATGGCGACATTCATCAATTTTGGCTAAGTAATTAGCCATTCTTGTTTCTTTCGCCTCGTACACACCACGAACTTGATTCATGATCAATTGAGAGTCACTTCGGACTTCCAATTCACGAACTCTTAAGGCTCGGGCAAGTCTTAGACCTGCTAGAAGGGCTTCGTACTTAGCCTCATTGTTGGAAGCTCTTAAGTTAAATCTGAGAGCGTAATGGATTGTGAAACCTTCCGGGCTAATTAACATTAGCCCTGCTCCACTCCTCGAAGAGTTGCTCGAGCCATCCACATACAAAATCCATATTTCCTGGCCAATTTGATCTTCTTTTCCCGAAGTGGATATGTTACTTTCGAGGAAAAAATCGGCTAATACTTGCCCTTTGATAGCGGGACGAGTCTTAAACTCAATTTGGGACTCACTTAACTCGATAGCCCATGTTACCATCCTTCCCGCTAAGTTTGGTTTTTGTAAGATCTTCTTCAACAAGAAGTTAGTCAAGACTACGATCGAATGTGCTTGGAAATATGGCCTGAGTTTATGAGATGCGGTTACAAAAGCTAAGGCTTGTTTGTCCACATCCGGATATCGCGTCTCGGCATCCACAAGAACATGACTTATAAAGTAGATCGGGTTTTGTGAAGTACCTTCTTCCCTTACTAATACGGTGCTTACTGTTGCCGAAGAAATGGCTAAGTACGTGAATAGTTGTTCTCCAAGTGAAGGTCGGGCTAAGAGGGGCGGTGAACCAAGCTTCTCCTTCAACTTCTCGAACACTTGCTGACACTCGTCGGTCCATAATGTGTCCTTAGCCTTCCCGAGCTCCTTGAGAGCCTTGAAGAAGGGCAAACAATTTTCACCCGATTTTGAAATGAATCTATTCAATGCAGCTACTCTTCAGGTTAGACATTGAATATCACGAACCATCTTTGGTGATTCCATCTCAATCAGGGCTTTGATTTTCTCTGGGTTTGCCTAAATTCCCCTTTGAGATACCTTGAATCCAAGGAATTTCCCAGAGGAGACACCAAATGCACACTTCTCCGGATTCAATCTCATTTGATATGTTCTCAATGTATCAAAAACTTCTTCAAGATCTTCCAAATGGCTTCTTCGAACTATACTCTTGATGAGCATGTCGTCAACGTATACTTCCATATTCCTTCCAATCTGGACTTTGAAGACCTTATTTACCATTCTTTGATAGGTTGCCCCGACGTTCTTCAACCCGAAGGGCATTACTTTGTAGAACTAGCTTTCTCGATCCGTCATGAAGGCCGTGTGCCTCTCGTCCTTGGGATTCTTCATAATCTGGTTGTATCTCGAGTAAGTGTCCATGAAGCTCAATACTTCATGTCCTGTTGTGGCGTCGATCAACAAGTCGATCCAGGGAAGTGGATAGCAATCCTTTGGGCATGCTTTATTCAAGTCTGTGTAATCCATACACATTCTCCATTTCGCGTTGGCCTTTTTCACCATGACCACATTCGCCAACCAAGTTGGACATTCTATCGGCTTAATGAAACCCGATTGCTCTAACTTCCCCACTTCCGTCCTGATGGCCTCATGTTTCTCGAGCAAAAAATTTTGCCTTCTTTGGATTATTGGAATTGCATCTTCTCTAATCCAAAAACTATGTTCTACAATTCTTCAATCAATTCCAGGCATGTCTTTGGCTGACCATGCTAATACATCAAGATTGTTCTAGAGAAACTCGGTAAGCTCCTTCTTGAAGTCTGTAGGCTGTTCCGAACCAATCATGGTTCCTCTCTTAGAAAAATCCGGATGAAGTTGAATTCACTCAAGCTTCTCAACAGGTTCGGCTCTTTGCATGGCTTCTTCATCCCGATCATCTTGAACTTCTATACTCATCGTATTGCCCGACCTCTCGAATCTTCTTACTTTCTTGAGATAACTCACATAACATTGTCTAGAGAGTCGTTGATCAGAAGAGCACTCCCTGACCCTTGCGGTTGTAGGAAACTTCAACTTCATATGCCTTGGAGAAACCACAGCCCCCAAGACGTTAAGAGTTGGCCTCCGGAGTAAGATGTTGTATGCCGAGAGATCCCGAACCACCATGAAGGTTGACTGGATTACAGCATCCTGAGGGGACTCCCCGATTCTTAAATCCAATTGGATAGTTCCTTCAGATATGGTTGAGGATCTGGCAAATCCATATAGATGAGTCCCACATGGAGTCATCATCTCATCTTCAAGTTTTAACTTCTTGAATGCTTCGTAAGACAATAAGTCGGCTGAAGACCCCATGTCAACAAGGACTCGGTGAACTTCACGATTCGCCGATTTCACTTTGATGACTATAGCATCATCATGAGGAGTAGTTGATGCCCTTGAGATCTTCATCTGTGAAGGTTATTGGATCTGGACATAACTCATTTCTTCATTTTCTCGGCAACTGCATCGATCCCATGAACCACGCTTTTTGTTTAGCCTTCTTGATGGATTCCTTGGTCGGATTTCCCAATACAATATAGATAAGAGAATCCTCTCAGTGATCTCGCTTCTTCTTGGGATGTTTATCTGCACGTTTCGGACTCCTGGATCGGAGTCTTTGCTTGCTCTTGGTGGAGACTTCTCTCGATCTTGTCGCTTCCTTTGAAGGTATTTTTCAAGATGACCTGCTTGGATGGGTTTTTCGATCTCAATCTTGAGGTTTCTACACTCATCCGTGTGGTGGCCGTAGTCCTTGTGAAAACAACAATACTTAGTCATATTCTTATCTTCGTGCCCGGCCACTTCAAGAGGTCTTTGTCTCAATTTTGCAATAGGATTTCTGACCTCTTAGTATTGAGAGGTGTAAAGTCCTCATTGGCAAGTCTATCTTTCCAACTTCCATTTTGTCATTCTTCCCCCTAGCATTTGAGTTCTGACCTTTTTCTCCATAATTCTTCTTCTCCTTCACTCCCTTTGTGGATTCTTCGCGGGCTTCAATAACTTCTACAACCGTCACTTGCTTTCGGCATTTCTTGAGAAGGTCTCCATAAGTCTTGGGCTTGTCTTGAAGTAACACTTCTAGCAATCGTCGTTGAGTTATTCCACTCCATAATGCATTGTATGACACCGTATCATCCAACTCTTCCACTTCAATAGACACTTTATCAAATCTTAA
Source organism: Hakea prostrata (assembly GCF_041222555.1). Lineage (NCBI taxonomy): Eukaryota > Viridiplantae > Streptophyta > Magnoliopsida > Proteales > Proteaceae > Hakea > Hakea prostrata. The sequence continues at coordinate 116,681 of NW_028291252.1, forward strand.
GAGATAGTCTCAAACAGACTCATTCAGCTTTTGTCTAATGGCGAAGAGGCTATCTGTTGTCTTCTTACTCCCAATACAACTTCGGAACCGGGCAATGAATTTTCTCCCAAGTTCTCAGAAGTTTTGGATGGATCTTGGCCTTTGGCTTGAAAACCACTTTATTGCTGGGCCTTTAAGAGAAGCCAGGAAGGTTCAACATAATAACTCATCTTCTCAGCCAATCATTGCCATGACAGACTTGAAATAGCTAATATGTTCACAAGGATTAGATTTACCTTTATAAGGAGTGAACGTTGGCATGATGAAGTTGGGTGAAAGAGGTGCTCTCATGACTTCCTCAAAGAAGGGCTTTCTATCAACCACATCATAGTAATCATCTAGGTCCTGATCGTCAAGCTTTCTCTCCAAGTCTTCTAATCTTCTCCCGAGAGCATACGCCTCTTGACGCCCTTGCGGAGACCGAACACTTCCAAGATTTGAATATTGGGAAGTAGGTCCACGAGAAGATCTAGATTGGCTGACTGACCCTCTCGGGTTATCAGATCTTGTATCCCTTCTTCCTTGGTTTTTCCCTTCTTGCTCACGAACTCTTTCATCTCGACATTCTCTTCTTGGTAAATCCTGAGTCTGCCTGAACCTGGCCAAACGGTTGAACACACTTCCCCGAGTCCAATTTCCTTGGGGAGGTGGCTCTTTAATATGGACTCCTTGAGACCTTTCTCCAACACGTTCGATTGTTTGCCCGAGTCCCCTTGGGTCTCGCCTCTCTCGAACATCATTCATTGGGTGTTGCCTACCCCAAGTACGTCGAGCAGCTTCACGCCTCCGTTCTCATTGTGTATTTCGAGAGGGTCCTGATGGTACTCCGACTTGATGAACTAAACCTCGAACAACTCCTTGGAGTTCCAAAATTTGTTTTTGGACTTCCCTTTGCATATTTAGTAAATCGGCAACTATTGTTGGAATTGGGGGTTGATTTGAACCTACTTCTCCAAATGGAGTTGTTACGGTTCTTGGAGGAATCTCAGGAATTCCTTCTTGACCTTCCTCTTGAATTGGAACTTGTAGATCTGGAGAAGGGAGAACCTGTCCTTCAACACGTTCGTTCTCCATCTCTCTTTCTCTTCCTCAAGTAGTAACTTGATTGCAATTTGTCACCTGATTAGTGGTATGTCTCGCCATAACTTTTTGTGACGTTTCCCACAGACGGCGCCAATTTGTTGTGTCTAAACCTTCTTGGAGAGCCGGATACTTGGATGACCAATTGAAGACTTCTATAGCCGAATGGGAATAGCTGAGATGCCTGCACTGACAAAGAAAACAAGAACGGGCCAGCCTAGTATTGGCCGGGGAACCGCCTCCGACGCCCAAGTTAGTCTAGGAAACAATAGAAGACCTTGAGAGGATTCTCAAGGCGTAGAGAATAACGGTAAAGTGAATCTCGGACCTTTCTCCTTGTAGGATGAAGGTTTATCTAGAGGATACCTGGAGGCGGCATCTCCTTGAATTTTGCCTATTCAGTTGAAAAGTGGGTGAGAGATCTTAGGGAGCACGTTCCCTTCTTTGGCGGGCCTAATAGAGCCGTTATTCTCTTATCCATCTCCCCAAGTCTCAGAACGGATATGGTGGGTAGTTATCTCTAACTGACCCCTTTGACTTGGTCGTCTTCAATGTCACTCTTGGACTTAGTATTAAAGTTCTTCTTACCTTTCGAACTTATCTCATGTATGGCTCACGAGGGGATAATACTCACCTGCCCGAGTGGATGTGTGCTTTCTCCCGAAAGGGTTCTCTGAATCTCCCAAGGGAGGGGAACACACCTACCCGAGTGGGTGTGTGTGTCCCTCCCAAGGGGGTTTTCTGAGTCTCCTGAGGTAGGGGGACACCCCTACCCAAATGGGTGTGTGTGTCCCTCCAGAGGGACCCATCGGGCTATATACTCTCCACAACACACTCATTCTTAGTTCAAGTCATTGAAATATGAAATCCAGCAAAACCTAGCCAGGACACCCTATCTGTTTTGGGTGAAGAAAGGTTAGTTTAATGTTACACCTTGATGTTGGACCTTGATTTCAATATTCTATCTCCTTCTTCTCTCTTTTCCTCTTCTTACTGTTCTATCTTGATGTTTTGATTGTGGAGAAGGTGTTACACTACTGTAACTACCTATTCTCTAATCTTCTTATGCCTCAGAGTGAACCCCCAATCACTCTATGCATTCCTTGAAACCACATGGTGAATCTCCTCAATTCTTCACTGATTTTGATTGAATTTTGGACAGCATGATCATTCTACTGCAGCTTCTTTTCTAATTAATGTTTAACATGTTTGATCTCACCCTTACTGCTGTTCTAATGTATTTCATCTCTTTGAATCAATTCCCCTTTCTTTCTAGCCATTATAGCCTTCTATGTTGACCATTGATATAAGCATTCTAGTAAGTTTCTATTTTTGATTCCTCTCATTTAAGGATTAGTATTCTTTTGATTTTCTATTTAGTTATTCTTGCCTCTGATATGTTCTTGATATTCCATTAGAGTGAAGCCTTGTTCTCTCTAATTCTTCCCTTGAATCCATGGTGAGTTTGCTATGAGAACCATGTTGTTTCCAATTTAGAAACTCATGTTCCCAATTTATAAAATACTGATTTTTGGACCATGGATGATGTCAAATTCTTCTAGATAGTCTTTGTATGTTTGTGTGAAGTTCCCTTTCGAATTTTGGATCAATCGGACTTCAAACGAAGAAGTTATGACCAAAACAGTGCATTATGTACCTTGCTATCTCCATTGGTCGACTGGATTGGTCGATTGGAGCTAGTAGACCAATCCAATAGACCAATGAGATCTATTTTGCAGATTTAGGTCTTTCTTGCTCTATTTAAGTCAAATATCGGGATTACTTCATCTCCTCTGCCTCCTAAGCCTCTGGAATGAGTTAGAACTCCATTCTAATCAATTTCCTTGCATCCTTGGTTGATTTCTCGCAAGAACTCATGTAATCTTCTTCCTCTTGCATCAAAGGTATATCTACACTCTCTTCTTCTTCTCCATCTCTGATTTTCTTTCCTTTTTGGGCAGAGACAGTAGAGAAGATGCTGCATTCTTTGTTGCAAACATTCCTCTATTCGTCTCTCATGATTTCCTAAGGATTAATGGCTAATGCAATGATCTTAATCATGATCATTGCAAGCTTTTGAAGGAATCATGATCTAAATCATGATCTTGTCTTCGTTCATCTTTTGATTCAAATTCTGATCTTCTTAGATCTGTTTTATTGATCATATTAGTAGTCAATCGTTGTGTTTTCTTTACAAGAGTCGTAACCTATCAATCTCTAGTTCTTTCTTCTTGATCATACCACGCTTTCTCCAAGAACCATGACTGATACATTTATGGTAAGTTTTGTTTCCTTATTTAGATTCATGTTCTTCAGTCTTAGATCTATTTTTCTTGAAGATCTATGCATGATTTTCATGATTTATTTATCACAATCAATGATCCATCACCCTATCACTATTGTCCATGATTTTTACTATGAATTCTCCAAGAACTTGAAGACTTGATTTGATTAGTGTTTTGAAGTCCTCTATATACTAGGATACTTTCATAGTAGTTTCCCCCTTGTTTGGTACCCTTTTGAACCACCAAATTCGGTTCTATATTCTAAAAACTCTGATTTTGAAGGCCACTGTCTCTGTTGGTCGACTCATTGGTCGACTGAGGCAGTAGACCAAGTCAATCGACCAATGAGTACAGCAACCTCATATTTGGTATGTTTTGGATGTTTTGATATCTTTCCTTCTAGGTTTCTTTCCTAATATGATATATATACTTGTTTAGGACCTTCTTGCCAAGTTTGGGAAGATTTTCCTTGATCCTTGGAGATTCTCTTCAAGTTATATAAGTTAAGGATGGTTACTTCTATAATAGCATAGATTGTGTGATTTTAGTTTCTATATTAGAATCTTTCGGATTTGTTACCATAATTAGATTCTTTTATGAGTATATTACTGTTGTACTTACTTCAATTACAGTAGTATTATTTACTTGCTTTCTTTAGTTTATGAATGTCTTTATTTGTTAACTGTATATGAGATGGATCTTATTATGGTATATTTTCTATATATTGTAAATGTATATGACATGATTAATTTGTGATTGTGATTGATTAGTATGGTTCGGGAAGGGGAGGTGTCCTTTTGACACTTCTGTCCTTGGACAACTACGGGAATATTATGGGATGTTTCCAGAGATGCCCTTTGGACACCTTCCTAAACTTTTGGATGACATATTTAGGGTTGTCTAGTAGTGTTTGGCTAGGATGTCCCTTTATGTTAGACCCTAATCGCAGGGGTATTGAGACCGAACGACCCGTGGTAGCAATGGGCATTCGTGGGTGCTCAAGACCGGTAACCAATCCATGAGAGGACACGGATCACATTGTGGATACTCGAAAAAGGCCATTTATTGGTAGGGTTGCATATGGTTAGACTTGGGCTCACAAGCGCTCAAGACCGGTAACCAACCCGTGAGAGAACGTGAGAGCTTCCCGTTTACCATATGTGGATGACCTATAGGGTTGATGATTCCGTAGTCAGGGACTATGAGGACTCTAGTGTGAAGGATGCCGGAAAGGATCGCCAGGGGCGAGGAATTGACGTATCTGGATCTGACTTTATATAACTAAGTAGAAGACTTGCATTTGGATAGGCTTTACCTTGACATGCGCCAGTACTTAGACCAATGGTGATGTGAGAGAGAGGTGACTTAACCCCCAGCCATGGAATGTCCCGAGGGATGCCAGACCCACTACCAAAAGGCGTTGTGTGATGAGACCTTCCTAAAGAAGTATGGTGCTATGACTTAAAGCATGTCTGCCAATAGAGACCAGCATACCTATAGTTAGATTCATACATTCATTGTTTGTCTCATACCATATTGCATTCATGTTTTGCTTTGAAATCCTGCTATTTATGTTATTATGGATTTAAGCGCCTTACTGGGTTTCTTTCGAAACTCACTCCTTTTGTACCATATCTTTTGTTAGATTTCTCTACAGGTTCGGATTACTATGACAGTACGTGTGAGGAAGCGCAAGGTGAAGAAGAGCCCATTGAAGATGTGGATTAGATTTCTCTTGTTTCTTTTAGACTTATCTTTTACTTTACATGTATTAGCTTAGAGCTTTACTTAGATCTCAATCTACCTTCCGCATATGTTTGTGGAGTATATTTCCGCGATACTCTACAGTTGCCTTTTTATTTGGTATCATGTTTTCCGCACTCTGATATTCTTAGTGATCCTTCTGAGATCTTTGCTTGAATTTTTCTATTAACTTATTAGAATACAATGATTTGTTCTTGCTTTGGATTATGTTATTGTGCTAAATGGATATGATCGTTCCTAAACTTGATCTTTTGGGCTGTGGATCACTTCCCCAGGTAATCCAGATAGGGTACCGGCTGGGGGGATGTGACAGAGGGTCCAGTCTACATGACAGTGCAAATGCTTTATTCCACATATAAGAAAATCCATTTCTATTTTTCCACTGAGTATGGCATGTAGTTCTTGTATATACTTGGGGTTGGTGTTAGAAAATTAATTAAACATTCCACATAAGATGGGCTTCGTTGATTGTGTTACACTTTGATTTGGTTTCTTTATTGGTCTGATATGGATAATATATTGCTACTAAAACTCTTATATGGACTGTCTAGTGTGGGCTAATAGGGACCATTAGATCTTGATGGACGATCTAACGTGTTTACCTATATAAATGATGTTAGGTCCCTCCTTTAAACACAAATCATTATCACATTATTCTCTGCATTAGTTCTGAGAGGTTATTACATCAAGCCAGTGAATAGGGAGGAGTCTAGAGGGGAAGATCTAACATCAAGTTGATCATTGGGAAACCCGGCCCTAACCTTAACCCGGATAATCTATTGTCTGTAGGTCCGAAGACCTGAAGTAGAAGTGAAAGTCAACTATGGGCCATATCAGTAGAAGATATAGTGTTTGACTCCGAACCTATGGAGATTGAAGATGATGCCCCATACTTGAAGACAGTGTTGGATTTAGAAAAGAGACTACTGATAACTCTATGAAATAGAGTTAAGATTTATAACTTTTATACTTGAGATGGCTTGATTTAGGAGTATTTTGTCTTTGTTTTAGTGATAGTATTCATTAGGTGTTGTCTTATTTAGTCTCAACATGTTGCATTTTGTTTAGTTCATTTTTGTCACATTGCATGAATTTCCCTTCTTTTTATGGATGAATTTGACTGTTTCTCTTTCTCTTGAACATGTAGATGAAGATTCATAATAGAAGAACATCTCCTCTAACTTTGTTGCAGAGTTGTTGCTGCATTGTTACAACAACGGAGCAGAATATTCTCAGATCCAATTCAAATGGAATTGACCAAAAAGGGCTAACTTAAGTGGACTAAATTCTTGTAAATACATGATGGTTTTCAGCCCTTGATCTCAGGAGGAAGGTTCTAATCCTATGGCCAGAATCTAACCTAATGATTGAAGACATTTATGGAAGAAAGAGAAGAGAGGCAAGGAGGACAAGGGGGAGATTCGACCAAGGTGTGGAGGAGAGACTCGACTGAGAGAAAGGAGGTAGAGAACAAATGTTGGAGCTCTTGTGGAAGCAAGGAGCTGCTGGAGTTGCTGATTTGCTGAAGAAGAAAGCTGGAGCTCATGTGGAAGCATTGAAGCCTTAGTTTATTCTTGTTTTTATAACTCTATCTTCTTATTTTCTAGTCTCATGTCAACTATACTTGGTTTTATGCATTTGAATTCTGTTATGGGCTAAATCTTAGCTGTGTTGGGATGATAGTAGTACCTAAACCTGAATTTTGATATATAACTAATCATGTGTTCTTTAGTTTTATTGCAATCCACTTTATTGTTAATGAATTCAGCATGTTATATTGACTAATTTCAATTCTTGAATGATCTTTCTTGAATGAATGTTATGATTTCATTAATTGGAAAATTAATGAAGTCTAGGTGTTTGTTGAATTGTGTGAGTTAGCATCATCTTTAATTAGGTTGTGTTAATTAGTAGGTTGGGTAGGAATACCCAATTACCTCACATTACCATTGTGAAACCCAGCCCTAACCTTGACCCGGAAACCTTGTTATTTGTAGGTCCGATGACCCGAAGTAAAGTAAGAAGTCAGCTTTGGGCCATCCCAAGAGAGGACTTGGTGTCTGGCTTTGAATCCATGAAGGTTGATGATGAGGTGCTATTTATGGAAACAGAATCCTGATGAAGATCTAATTAGTTGATGGACTTGGAGTGATCTCTATCTTGGTTTGAAGGCATTTCTACCTACTAGGTAAGTCACTTGACTTGTGTGCAAAACCCCTTTAGGTTTGGATTTGATCTGGGCCTTCAATTCCCTGTTTTGGCCCTTTCATCGCATTGGTCGTTGATTGGTCGATCGGGCCAGGCGATCGACCAATCCACTCGACCAATGGGTGCTTGTCTTTGGCAATTAGGTTGATTCTTGCTCTATTTAAGCCTAACCTCGAGTCCACTTCGTATTTGCTGCCTCCAAACCCTCCTGGAGCGAACCAAAGACCTCTGCAAGTCATCTCTCTTGCATCCTTGGAGTTTTCTTGGCGGATCTTCGTCGGAACTCTTCTTTTTGCATCAAAAGGTATGTCTACTCTCTCTTCTTCTCCTACATCTTTGTTTTTCTTTCCTTTTTGAGTTGAGACAGTAGAAGAGATGCTGCATCCTCTGTTGCAAACATCTCTGAACATGTTCTCATGATCATCCTAAGGATTAAAGGCTAGAACAATGATCTTAACCATGATCATTGCAAGCTTTTGAAGGATTCATGATCAAACCATGATTTAATCTCTGTTAATTTCCTAATCTGAATTCCGATCTCTTTGGATCTTCTTTCATTGATCATGTTAGTGGTTAATGGTTGTGTTTTTCTTTCTATGATCCATAATCCATAGAATTCTAGTTGTTCTCTTCTACCTTACTATGTGTTCTTCATGATGCATGATAGTACATATATGGTAGGTTTTATTTCCTTATTTAGATTTATGCTTCTAAGCCTTATACCATGAAGACCTATGCATGTTTTCATGTTTTCATTACCGAAAGCAATGATCCATCTTCCTATTGTTCTTGTCCTTGTTTTCTATTTCAAACCTCATCAAGATCCATGTTTGATTTATTTATGGTAACTTTTTGTTTCCTAATTTGGGTCTTGATACCTTGATTTGATTAGTGTTTTGAGGTCCCCTATATGCTAGAATACTACTGATGTAGTCTACCCCTTGATTAGTACCCTCTTGAACCATCAAATTCGGATTTCATATCTCAAAACTCTGATTTTCTAAGCTATCATGCATTGGTCGACTGATTGGTCGATGGACCACTCGACCAATCCACTCGACCAATGAGTACAGCAACTCCAGAATTGGTCTGTTTCGGATGCTTTGCTATATTTTCTGTTAGGGATCTTTTCTAATATGTGTATATACTTGTTTAGGACCTTCTTCTCAAGTTTGCCAAGATCTTACTTGATTTCTTAGGATTCTTTGCGAGTTATAAAAGGTAAGGATGGTTATTTCCTTAATTACATAGATAGCATGAATCTAGTTTCTATATTTGAATATCATTAATATGTTTCCTAAATTAGATTCTTACAATGATATACTACTGTTGCATAACTTTGATTACGGTAGCATTACTTATTCATATTGAATTGATTCATGTATGATTTACTTACCAATGTTATACAAATGTTTGTAAATATTGATTTCTTTCCATATATGGAGTTACCATATATGTGATGATATGAATTGATGCATGTGTATGCTTACGTATGGTTTGGGAAGGAGAGGTGTCCTTTTGACATTTCTGTCCTTGGACTACTACGGGAATATTATGGGATGTTTCCGGAGATGCCCTCTGGACACCTTCCTAAACTGTTGGATGACATATTTAGGACTGTCTAGTAGTGTTTGGCTAGGATGTCCCGTTATGTCAAACCCTAATCGGAGGGGTATTGAGACCGAACGACCCGTGGTAGCAATGGGGATTCATGGGCGCTCAAGACCGGTAACCAACCCGTGAGAGGACAGGAAGCACATTGTGGGGGCCATTTATTGGTAGGGTTGCATATGGTTAGACTTGGGCTCACGGGCGCTTAAGACCGGTAACCAACCCGTGAAAGGACGTGAGAGCTTCCCGTTTACCATATGTGGATGATCAATAGGGTTGGTGAGTCCGTAGTCAGGGACTATGAGGACTCTAGTGTGAAGGATACCGGAAAGGATCGTCAGGGACGAGGAATGGAAGTATCTGGATCTGACTTGATGTAACCAAGTAGAAGACTTGCATTTGGCTAGGTATTACCCTGACATGCGCCAGTACTTATACCAAATGGTTGTGAGAGAGTGTGTTGACTTAACCCCCTGCCAAGGTTTGTCCCGAGGGATGCCGGACCCATTACCAACTGATGATGAGTGATTGAGACTTTCCTACAGGAGTACGGTGCTATGACTTAAAGCATGTCTGCCAATAGAGACCAGCATACATAGAGTTAGAATCATTCATTCATTGTTTGTCTCATATCATATTGCATTTATGATTGTTACGGAATTCGCCATTTATGTTATTATGGATTTTAAGCGCCTTACCGAGTTTCTTTGAAACTCATTCCTTTATTGTACAATGTTGTTAGACTATCCTGCAGTACGGAATACTATGACGGTTCCTATGAGGAAGCGCAAGGCGAAGAGACATATCTCCGGGAAGGTGATTGCGGTTACCACAATTACTCTGAAGATTCCACGGGTGGTTATGCTCCGTACAATGCTTAGTCCGACCATTGAGTGGAAGCGTCCTTGTGCTATTTACTGAGATCTACACCTACAAGGATGTCGTCTACAAAGTGGAGAATAATTTAGTTACCCAATGTACTTGCCTACTTCGGGATTAGATTTTATCTAGTTTATTCTTTCGAGCTACTTTTCCGTTGGATGTAAAGTGGGATTTTTGCTTCACTTTACTTATCTGTTGACACTCTGATTATATATCTATTATTCCGTTTCGTTTATGATTCATTCTTTCATTATTGGATCTATGATTTATCTTCCGCACTCTTGTTATGGTTGTTCATGATTATGTTATTGCTTATGTGGGAGGTTGATCACTCGATACCGATCTTCGGGCTGTGGATCACACTCTCGGGTATGCCGGATAGGGTACCGGCTGGGAGGGCGTGACTGATTGGTATCGAGCTCAAGGTTCGAGGAGATCCTAACCACAAAAGGCAACAACTGAACATTCCTGAGTCATTGATCTGAAGTGACTCTTCTACTCTTAGAAGTGAATAATAGAACACTTGAATTAGAAACTTGAACTTTGAGGCATAACAGAACATTTTCGAATAACATACTATAATTATACTTGAACAAATGACACTAATGCAAGGAAAAGAAAAGTGCATAACATACAATAATTAAAGAGAAACAAAATGAACTTCATTAATTTCAAAAGTTTTTACAATGATTACATCTGAAAAGCATAAATGGAAAATCCTAAGGTACGGTCTATCTAGGTGATCTACTCGATCTCTATATGCTCCGAACTCCTCTCGCTAGCTGAGTCACCCGATGCTCTATCTGTCCTGTCGAGACTCCATCCTCTCGTACATCTGCTCTGTCCCGACCTCCATCCTCTCTAGCATGGAAGTCATCGATCTCATCTGTGCACCAAGATCCGAAGTCTCCGGAACCGCATGTGAAGGGCCACCGCCTCGAAATGTGATGAAGGAAACTCGTGATGCACGGGCTCAGCCTCGCGCATATCAGTATCATCTCCGGCCTGATCATCACTATCGGGACCGATATCCTCTCCTCCATCCTCGGATCCCTCATCCTCATCCTCTCGATTCATCATCATCCTCACCCTCTGGACCGGGAGATCTCTCTAAGCGATGTAGTCTCATCCGTCGAATGGTCCGAGTCCCAATGGGGTATCCCCGTGATCTAGTGTCCATCGGAGTATCCTCGAAACTCACCCCGAAATGCCCGAAGATCAAAGTCGGAAGCCTCCCATAGCAAAGGTTCCGCATGCTAGGCCGCGAGAACTAAGTCCGGCATGACCTGCTGAATGATGTAGGAAAGATCGATCTCGAAGCCCATGTAGATGCGGTAAATGACCAAGGCCTCCATCAACGTGACCCGATGGTGATGTCCGGCTTTCGGCATGATGTTTCGGCCGACTATGCGACCGATAATACGTGCGAGAACCCGTCATCCGTCCGCTGGTCCTCGGTGTGAAGCATCGGCGGCTATCCCATAGCGTAGAGCATATCTCGCGAGCTCGTACGGCATCGAGATGGCTGTCCAGTGCCGCTCCGGCGGTATCCACACACACCTGATGTGGGTAGTAAGGGACTGCGGGATCTCGGCCGATGTCCGGGTGGAGAAACGAATACGTGTCCGATGGACCCTGCTCCCGAGGACAAGTGCGAGTGGATGTCCCCGGCCCCGAGCCTCCTGCTGTAAGTAAGGTTGCTTTGAAGAACAACCTCACTAGCTCCGGGTATACCGGCAAATCCTCGGTGAAGAGGTGAGTCCACTTGTAAAGTGTCGAACCTCTGTCGGATCTGAAGGCTACGAGCTGGCGTAAGTGAAGTAGACGCCCCATCTCGATGTTACGATAGCTGAAGTAGGCCTCGTACGAAACTCGGCCCGAGGTGTGTCAAATAGGTCCGGTCTCCTAACCTCCTCTCCTGGGCTCGAAAGGAACCCGACCCTCTGCCCCCGAGAGCACCTACGATGCGACCTCTACCTCTACCTCCTCCTCGTCCTCCCCTCTCGCATGATGTATCCGTGGAAGAGACAAGAGACATTTCCAATTAGTGCTATTTCAAGATTTTAGCCAAAAGGGTATTTTCGTAATTTTTTCGGAAAATTTCAAATTTGGGGGAAATTTGATTTGAACATACTAGCATGTGCACAATACTTGGAATTTCATGTCTATGAAGTTGTTTTGATGAAAATCGATCAAAAACTTGGATTAAAGCGAAAAATTCAGCAAGAAGAAATTTGGGGATTTTGCAATTTAGGTCAAAATTGGATTTTTGAAAAGTTGAAATTGGTTAAATCAAATTGTATGGACCTATCTACAATGTCATCTTGAGCATGTAGCATTTGATCTCGTGCGAAAATTTCAAGCGGTTTGAGAGAAAACGAAATTTTTCTAAAGATATCGATTTCGGTATAAAACTTTGCGAGATGAGCACCAAATGTGTTAAAACTTGTTGTCTATGCATGGCATTGTGTTTAAAACCTAGGGAATATGTTTCTAAGCATTCCTAAGCATGATTTCTAGCATTGGATACAAGTAAAGCATGGTTTTATTGAAATGCAAGCATGAGAAGATGAAAATGGAAGAAAGAATGAGAGATTTACCTTGTTTTTGAAGATGGTGTGTTGTGGTGTTGTTGTTGAAGCACTAAATCACCTCAAGAACACTTGTGGGAACACTTGGATATTTTCCCTAGAGCTCTCTCACCTTTGGAAGAAGTTAGAATGAGGTTGGAATGTGGAAATGAGGCTTATAATGCGAATTTTCGGATTCCGTCTTCATTGGTCGATCGATTGGTCGTTGGGTCACTCGACCAACCACTCGACCAATGGTCACGGTGACCTCATTTGCTGTTGAATTTTTGGAAAATGTGATTTTTGCCTTATGGAATATTGTTTGATGACTATATGGATATATTTGATCATGATTTAAGTTTTCAAATCATTTGGACTTGTGGTTTATGTTGAATCTTCGAAATTCGGTATTTTGATGTTCTCGGTTTTTGCGGGAATGGTTACTCGAGAAGTGGGCGTGGTGAATCCGGTGGTCATGGTGGTGGTGAAGTACCTCGGGGAGGTGGTGAAGTACCTCATGGAGGTGGTGAGATACCAAATGCTGATCGGGGTACTCATGAGATCCCTGGTGCCCCGAATGTTGGAAGTTTGAGAGATATTGCCAATATCATGGGCAATATGATGCGGCGACAAGCGGCTCGGTTCAACCGGATGTTGGTGGGTTTCATGACTCTGCATAATGAGACCCGGGCTGGTGCTAATGTGAATCCTCATGCACTGAGTCCTGAATGCGGGAGGTTTAGTTGGAACTCCTCATACTACTTTGATGGAGAGTTTTACGAAGATGCAAGTACCCACTTTTTCTTGGAGTTACCAAGGACCCCTTGTTTCCTAACAAGTGGCTTCGTGAGTTGGAGAAGGCTTTCCGGCATCTGCAATGCTCGGAAGCTCGAAGATTTTGTTTCTTGAGCGAAGTTGCAACAAGAAGCTGATGCATGGTGGATCTCCACTCGTCTGTTTTGGAAGGTTTGCATGCGGGAGTTGTAACTTGGGAGTTATTCAAAGAGGCTTTTTGTATGAACTACTTTCCCGAGGCGGTGAAGGATGCAAAGGAAGCGGAGTTTATGATTCGACTCAAGGAACTTTGTCCGTGTTGGAGTACCAACGAAGTTCGAGGAGCTTCATTTCTTTGCTCCGATTCTTTGAAGGAAGACCTCGCCAAAGCAAAGAAGTTCTTCAAAGGACTGCGCCACTGCCATTAAAGCTTACCTCACGGTCCGGCCTATTGTGAGCTATGCTCAAGTGGTGCGGAACTCGAAGAAGTTGGAAGAAACGAGAGAAGGAAAGTGCTCGTGTGCAAAAGCCTTGGCAGTCAAGGAATTCTGGTTTGGTGGATCGCAATGACCGTCGTTATGTGAGACCTACACCCTACCCCACTCCTACCTTTCGGGCTAAGAGTGTAGGTCGAACACGGGTTTTCAGCAGCCCGGCCGGTTTAAACGGTATGGCGGAAACCGATCACCGGCAAATGCAAGGTGCAAGTGCGAGTGCAAGGCCTTTTGTTCGGAAGTCCTCTGTTGCAGCCACCCCTGTTGGATCCAGCAATCTGTTTGCTTCTCGCAAGCAAGCTGGTCATTTTGCTCGTGCCTGTCCGGCGGCTTCCCTTGACAGCTTTGCCCCAAGGTGGTGAAGAGTGCTCCTGCTCCTCCCTCTGGTAGAGTTTTCAGTATTTCGATCTTGAGCAAGATCCAAGCCATGATGTGATTACGGGTACATTGTTAGTCGCTTCTATTTACTGCATTTGTCTTATTTGATACGGGTGCATCTCATTCGTTCATGTCATCGCATTCATCAAGAAGACTAACCTAATCCACGAGAAGTTGTCTAGTTGTTTATTGATTAGTACACCTACTGGTCTGTTGTGAAACTAGATAAGGGGTTATCTAAATGTCTGTGTTGATTGGTGAAAAGAACTTGGAAGCCAATTTTGTGATTCTTGACATGAAGGACTTCGATGTTATTTTGGGAATTGAGTGGTTGACAGCCCACAAAGTTGTGTTCCTTTGTTCCTCAAAGAAGATTGAGTTCCATATTTGTGGAAGTCCGGTCTTTGAATTTCAAGGTGAAAAGAGAAGGGTTTGTAAGAAGGTCTTGTCTGCTGCGATGCAAGTCTATGCCCTAGTGGATGATGCTTCATCGAAGGCAAGGGTATAGTGGAGAAAAGAGTCGATGAAGTCGAGTTGTCTGCGACTTTGTTGATGTCTTCCACTGATGATCTATCGGGGAGTGCCTCCGGACGAGAGATGTCGAATTCTCTATTGATCTCGTCCCTGGTGCCGCTCCTGTATCTAAAGCTCCGTATAGGATGGCTCCCTATTGAGTTGAAAGAGTTGCAAAATCGGTTGAATGAGCTCATTGATAGAGGTTTAGTACAGCCTAGTGTGTCACCTTGGGGAGCTCCGGTCTTGTTCGTCAAGAAGAAAGACGGTAGTATGCGCTTGTGCATTGACTACCGTGAGTTGAATAAGTTGACTATCAAGAATAGATATCCGCTGCCCGAATCGATGATCTCTTCGATCAGTTGAAGGAGTGCGATTGTGTTCTCAAAGATTGACTTAAGGTCCGGATATCACCAATTGAAAGTGAAGTCTAGTGATATCTTCAAGACGGCTTTCCGAACGCGGTATGGTCACTACGAGTTTAGAGTCATGCCTTTCGGATTGACCAATGCTCTGCGGTGTTCATGGACCTCATGAACCGAGTATTTCATGATGTGCTTGATAAGTTTGTGATTGTTTTCATTGATGACATCTTGATCTATTCGAAGAGCGAAGAAGAGCATGCGAGTCATCTAAGTTTCACTTTGCAAAGGTTGCGAGAAAAGAAGTTGTTTGCTAAGTTTAGCAAGTGTGATTTACGGCTTAAGAGAGTGGTTTTCCTTGGTCATGTAGTTTCAGCCGAAGGTATTCGTGTCGATCTGAAAAGGTCCAAGCTGTGGCTGATTGGGAGAGACCGAAGTCGATAACGGAAATAAGAAGTTTTCTTGGATTGGCGGGTTACTACCGAAGGTTTATTGAGAACTTTTCTCGGTTGGCTGCTCCTATGACTAAGTTGACCAGGAAAGAAGAGAAGTTTGTTTGGTCGACGCCTGCGAGAAGAATTTCCAAGAGTTGAAAGATAGATTGACAAGTGCCCCGGTTTTGACTATACGATAGTTCCGGTGGTATGACAGTTTATACCGATGCGTCAAAGATTGGTTTGGGTTGTGTCTTGATGCAACATGGCAAGGTCGTAGCCTATGCTTCTCGGCAATTGAAGGATTATGAGCGGAATTACCCCACTCACGATCTAGAACTTGCCGCCGTTGTCTTTGCTTTGAAGATTTGGAGACATTATCTTTACGGTGAGAAGATTGCCATTTTCACGGATCATAAGAGTTTGAAATACTTCTTTACCCAAAAGGAGTTGAACATGAGACAAAGGAGATGGTTGGAACTAGTCTCCGATTATGATTGTGATATTCGATATCATCCTGGGAAAGCAAATGTTGTTGCTGATGCTCTTAGTAGGAAGAACCGGAAGAAGACTTTGGATTTGAATGCTTTGAGTTTACCATTGTGGTCTTCTATTGAGAGTTTTGATTTGGAAATCGTTCACGAGAATTCTGATTTTATTCTTTTACGCCATGACGGCAAGATCTGGTCTTAGAGATAAGATTGTTGCTCTGCAGAGTTCGATCAAGAGTTTTTGACCAAAGTTGAGAAGATTTCTTCGAATCTGAGTCGGACCCCGACTTTGGTATATCCATGGATGGTGCTTTGTTGTTTAGAGGAAGGCTGTGTGTGCCTGCAAACGATGAAGTTAAGAAAGAAATATTGAAGGAAGCACACCGGTCGGTCTTTCCTGACACCGGGAAGCACCAAGATGTACAAGGACTTGAAGGAACATTTTTGGTGGATTGGTCTAAAGGCGGATGTTGACGATTTTGTTGCCAAGTGTGAGACTTGCCAACGTGTGAAAGCCGTTCGACAACCTCCATCTGGATTACTTCAACCCCTTCCTATTCCTAGTTGGAAGTGGGAAGATATCTCCATGGACTTTGTGACTAGCTTGCCTCGGACAAGTAAAGGCAATGACACTTGTGTGGGTGATTGTTGATAGGTTGACCAAATCAGCCCATTTCATTCCTATGAGGATCACTCATACTCGGATAAGCTAGCCGGGCTTTATGTGGATAATGTGGTTCGTCTGCATGGTGTGCCATTGAGTATTGTCTCGGATCGTGATCCTAGGTTCACCTCAAGGTTTTGGAATAGTTTGCGAAGGCCTTGGGAACCCAATTGAACTTGAGTACAGCTCATCATCCACGGTCGATGGACAATGCGAGCGGACAATTCGGACATTGGAAGACATGCTCGGATCTTGTGTGGTGGATATGGGTGGTAATTGGGATGAACACCTAGCTTTGGTTGAGTTTGCCTATAACAACGGTTATCAAGCAACAATAGGCATGGCTCCATTCAAGGCTTTGTATGGTAGTACTTGTAGGACACCTTTGTACTTGGGACGAGGCAATTGAAAGAAAAGTCTTAGGTCTGAGATGATTGAAGCTACAAGTGCTATGGTAGATATGATAAAGAGAAAGGATTAAGTCGCTTGATCGAGACGCAATCTTATCTTGATAAGAGAAGGACCGATTTGGAATTTCAAGTTGGAGAGAAAGTCTTTCTGAAGGTCTCACCAATGAAGGGTGTGATGAGATTCAATGTTAAGGGAAAGCTTAGCCCTCGTTACATTGGACCTTTCGAGATTTTGGAAAAGGTTGGACCTGTTGCGTATCGATTAGCATTACCTCCGCCTCTTGCTGGTGTGCACAATGTGTTCCATATTTCGATGCTCGAAAATACATAGAGAATCCGGAACACATTTTGCAGCAAGCACTGAAGGACTTAGTGCTGATTTGACCTATGATGAAGAACCGGCCGAAATCCCGGATAGGAAGGACAAGCGGCTGGAATCGCGCCATTCCTTTGGTGAAGATTCGGTGGAAGAACCATACCCCTGAAGAAGCTTCTTGGGAGAAGGAAGAAGACATGAAGGAGAAGTTTCCTTACCTCTTTGGAAGCACAGTGCGCTTTCAATTTCGGGACGAAATTTCTTTAAGGGGGGAGAATGTGAAACCCAGCCCTAACCTTGACCCGGAAACCTTGTTTTTGTAGGTCCGATGACCCGAAGTAAAGTAAGAAGTCAGCTTTGGGCCATCCCGGAGAGGACTTGGTGTCGGCTTTGAATCCATGAAGGTTGATGATGAGGTGCTATTTATGGAAACAGAATCCTGATGAAGATCTAATTAGTTGATGGACTTGGAGTGATCTCTATCTTGGTTTGAAGGCATTTCTACCTACTAGGTAAGTCACTTGACTTGTGTGCAAAACCCCTTTAGGTTTGGATTTGATCCGGGCCTTCAATTCCTCTGTTTTGGCCCTTCCTTGCCGCATTGGTCGTTGATTGGTCGTTGGGCCGGATCGACCAATCCACTCGACCAATGGAGTGTGTCTTTGGCAATTAGGTTGATTCTTGCTCTATTTAAGTCTAA